>NW_006263830.1:339145-343547 GCF_000469605.1 Apis dorsata | reverse complement strand
TTTTTTTTTTTTTTTTTTTTTTTTACCAAAATATAATTTTAAAAGGATGAAAAGTACACTTTCCGTTCTTTTTAAATATAACTTCGTAATGGTGGGAGATGGAGCAAAATTTTAAATTGCAAAATGTTCAGAATTTAGTGCTCTATCGCATTATTATTGCGAAGGAAATTGCCGAGCAAAATTACATTGAAAAAATGAAAAAATGTTGGAACTTTGGGAGCAAAGTTGGGAACAGCACTAACCTGCTGAAAAAAGTAACTAGTTAAAATTTCGAATAAAGTTACTTTAAGTAAATAACTTTATTTCGAAAACTATCGAATTAAACATTTATTCACATCTACTTCGTATAACCTTGGCTATAATTTTTCTCCCTCGAAATCGTACACCATTCTTTTCGCTTTCGAATTAAATGAAATAATTAATCAAAATGAAATATTAGTACCATATGAAATTGTCCTTTTCGTTGGTCGAAAGAAGGACAATATATTTTCGAAATTAAAATTTTTAAAACACGAGCTATTGACTTTAATGATGTTTTTCGAGATTCCAACTAACATATTCCATTTTCATAAAACTTTTATGTTTTTATTTCGAATGTTGTTCGATTATAGCTTCTCGAGTGTCGAATATTTTATCCTTTGAAAACGATTGTAAATAGAGACCGTGAGACAAATGATAATCGGTCGATGAAATATCTGACGCGTATGATGAATGGGTTTCATACTTCAATTCAATTTTTATGGAATAATTTACGATGTATGCAGAAGAATAGATCCATACGAATTGTTTCTTAATCAATTTCTCAGCAGCAGAATGCTAATGAATTATTTCCTTACAAAATCACCATACAGTCATCATAACTTTTTTCAACAGTACAATTATAATATCCATTTCTCGTTACAAATTATAATTCTATTCAAAAATGGATTTTTTTCGTTTCGAGTTTTAAGAATCAAACTTTTGATCCTTCTTTTCCAATTTTTTCACTTTATCCATTGTACCCAAATATCTGAAAAATACTTTCTTTCAATCTATCTTCATTTAATAAAGGATTTCCAAGACTCTCAGACCTGAATTTTTGAAAACATCACCGATCCTCTTAATAAAAATTCTTCTCCAAAAAACCTAACATTTCGATATATATGCTTCAGCTGCTTAACTTAAACTCATAGTAATAATCTAAATTCTTCCCAAAGACCAGTTGAACTCATTTACCCAAAAAGGAAGTACATAAGAGGGGAAACGTGCCAAGCAAATTAGAGTTTACGAATCGCAGATTGATTCTAAAATTGACAAAATTCAACACGATACCTCTCGAAACATTCTGTGAAACATTTCGCTCAAAAATTCTCCGAGCTCGAACTCGAGAACGAAAATAGCGGAACGGCAGGAATCGCGGTTTCCTTAATCCACTTGAGGGGTCTCGAATAACTCTCCGCGGCTCGATAAACGTCGCAGTTTCGTAAACTCGGGGAGGGGGAGGCCGATCGTGATAGGCCGTAATCGATTTTATTGTATGCGCACAGTACGGATTAAACGCCGAATTAATCTCGTACGTTCGAGGCGTTGGCGCCGCCTTTAAGCGGCGCGGGGAGGAGGAATCGTATCCACCTGTGCTCTCGTGTGCGATACACACCTGGAACGAAGGCAAAGCTATCCCCTTCGCGCGGAATTCATATTGGCGATCGAGGGATGATCGATGCGAGCTACGTGCCGTGAAAGCTTGCTTGTGGATCGAAGCCTCGCTCTTCCTCGGCGGAGGAAGGGGGCGGTTGACTGTCGCGAGATTAAAAGAAATAAAAATACCACGTACCACGTCTTTGAATATCGTTCGAATTTCTAGAAAGAATCGTTGGAAAAATCGTTGGAGATAATTTATACGGGATTGTGTTTCTTTAAAAATAACATTTTGGATATCGATTTGGAATTAAAATCAAATCTTAAAGAATATTTCGATATTAATTTCGAAACGAAAGTCTTTGCTTGGATTTTCTTTTTTTTTTTTTTTTATCATATAGCAAAATATTGGGAATAGGAATCGAGGGAATGGAGGATTTTTGTCGAGGGTTGCTATTCGAGGGAAAAAAGAGCGTGGAAAAGTTCGCGAGTCACGCGTTATATCGAACCACTTCTTCCTTTCGTCGATGCGTTAGAAGGATCCTTTTATTCCGACTGTTTTGAACGATCATCGTTAGAATGAAAGTGTCGAAACGGGATGAAACTGAAACCGGTTTAATTTAATTCGATTTATTTTATTAAACGTTTTATCGGCGATGCTTGACCGTCCGCAAAAGATGAGAAAACAGCCTGCCTTTTGTGCCTCGATCTGTGTACCTCGATTGATTTACCGAGGCTATTCCGTATCGTATCAAAGATTTTCCGATAATTCGTTCAAACTCAAACGTCCTCCGCCTTCCTCCGCCTTTGCCCGTGCCATAGCTCCGAGCTGTGAACGTTGTCAACGAATTCTTCCCCTTCTTCCCCTCCAACCGATCTTGTTCTCTCTTTTTTTTTTAACATTCAGCCATTTCCATATCTATTTCGTGGAAAAACATTTTAACTAACTAATGACGAAAATTGATCGAAAAATAACCCGTCGGGAAATATCTCCTCCTCATAGGGATAGTTTACCCTGTATAATCATCCTCCCGCCCCGATAAAATTCCGATCGAAGATCAATTAAGCGGGTGTTTTCGTTTTTGACTTTGGAAGAAAAAAAAAAAAAAGAGGAAAAAGGAAATAACAAATCTGAGAGAAAGAGAGAGAGAAAGAGAGAGATTGGTCTACCGTTAAACGAAATCGTCTCGTCCCTTCTTCTCTTCGTTTGTTTTTCAATGGAATCCTCGTCTCCATTGTTCCATTGCTGGAGGCTGGTGGACGCAATAAAATCAGCGGGAAGGAAGCCCGCGCGAACAAGGACGGGATCGTCTCCGATAGAGATCGGTAGTAACGATTTCGTTAGCCGGTTGCGGCAAATCGATCTGTCGTTGGGCCAATTAAAGTTTCCTGGCGGGAGAGACAATGGGAGGAGGAGAGGGGTAGGGAGGAGAGGATCTCGAGGCGAAAAAGTGGGTTGATCGAGCTGCGGCGGGGGGAGGGGAGGAAATTAAGCGGTGGAGGTCGTCGAAATTCCTACGTAATTCTTTCCCAGCCACGAGAGTAAGACTTCTCTCGTGGCGCGCGCACGAGATGGCCGCGACGAGGAAAGAAGTCACGAGTCGAAATTAAAGTGTCTTTAATTTCGATCCCCGTTCTCCCCCCCCTCGAATGATATTATTTCGTTCGCCTTTCGGTAGTTTTAATCTTGTTGCTGCGTTGTTTTATAAAACGCGCAAACGTTTCAGCGGATGGAGGGTTTCACCAGAGACCTTATCGCCCGGAATTTCTTTAATCCAATTAAAAGTGAGAGGCACGTCGAAACGTCGACGTGGGGGAGGGGAGGATCTTGATCGAGCAAAGTTGCGGAATTAATCGTTCAGATATCGAGCATCCGTTTTAATTGCTATTACTAAGGAGGCTAATCAATGGGGAAATTGTTAACGAAAATTGAAGGGAAATGGCTCCAGATCGAACAATGTTATTGTGAACGAAGTTTCGTTTATGAATTGGACATCGCAGTTTCTTAGACTATGCGAAATTCATATCATAGAGCTCGTCGATCTACGTAAACAAAAATCTCAAACAATTCTTTACATTGAATTTAAAGATTCATCTCGATCCTAAAATTCAATCGTTAAAGTTTCTTTTATGAATCGAGTATCGTTATTATTAACAAACGAATTTTTTTTATGAATCATTTTTAATTTTCTACATTGAATTTAGAGATTCATTCTAATATCGATCCTAAAATTCAATCGTTAACGAGTTTCTTTTATGAATCGAATATCATTTTCATTTTTCTACGCTGAATTTAGAGATTCATCCTAATCTTAATCCTAAAATTCTATCGAAGATCGTTATTGTTAACACACGAATTTCTTTTATGAATTGAGTATCATTTTCAATTCTCTACATTCAAAGATTTAAATTTAAAAATTCATCCCAACCTCGAACCTAAAATTCGATGATTTCGTTCATAAATCGGGTATCACAATTCCTTAGACTATAACTCACATCACAGATCTCGTGAAAACTTATCCACCAAAACTTCTCCACATCGCAAAACTACACCGAATTTAAAGATATATCCAATTTCGATCCTGATCGAGAACACATTTTGGACCTTATCCAAAAATTTCACGAACTTCAAACCCGACATTCGGATCATTCGCTCCAATTTACACCCTAATCCTCGATCGAGAATCTCTCTTCATTTACAAGAGAGAAAAAAACTTTCACCACCCTCACTCTCCCTAAAAACTAATCCCTATCTCCGAAAATTCAAAGGAGAGACACGATCGAG
>NW_006263830.1:337636-338899 GCF_000469605.1 Apis dorsata | reverse complement strand
GGTGGAACGAGACGGCGGTAGTGGAGCGTGATGTAGGTGTCCCCGGCTGCCTCCGAGGCGCAGATGCGAGCGGGCCGATTAGAGGCTAAGAGCCGTGCGAACTGGAGATACGATAGAGGAGCCGCGTGTTGTAATAACATGCCGTGCGCGTCTAACGGGCCCTCACGCGTGTACACGCGTGCACTCCTCCTCTCGCTCGCTATCAGGGGCGTGCCTATCGCCCTTTCACCCTCTGCACTCCATTACGCTTCCCCCTTTCGCCCTCCCCCCTTATTATTCGCCATTGTCCACCTGTAAACGCCGCATATCGACGCGCTCGGCAACCGATCCGCGCTCGCATCTTCTCCCCCGGCAACTTATGGATAGTGGCCTCCTCCACTCCCGCTATCATTTATCTAAGGATTCGACTATCCTCCCGGGATACAACGCGGTGGTGGATACAACAACGGTGAGTGGGAGGAGGAGAGAGAGAGAGGGTCTGGTTTATGGACGCCTATGGTACACGCGTGGACGGAGATAACGGTCGGATTCTTGTTCGGTTCGCCGTATATAGGGAGGATAAGGGAGTGGGTTAAACGAGTGATTAGCGATGAATGCTGCCCCTGATTGGACGATAGGGATGGTATTCGTGGCGACAATGGCTCGATGGGAGCGAATGAAATGGAACAATGGGGATTGAAGGGCACTTGGGTGGTCGAGTGTTTTTGGAGGAGGAGGAGGCGTGATCTTTGAGAATTGGTGTCGTTTTCTTCATCGACATTAGGAAACATTAATCGTTCGATTATCGATCTTCGTTGTTCTCATTCCTAAACGACGTAGTTTTTTAATAATATTTTACATCGGATACGGCAATCGAATGGAAAGCAACGATCGAAAAAACGGAGAAGGAGGGAAATAAACGAATCTCTTTGATCCTTAGAGATGGAGGCGACCCCTCTGGCGAATTTGAGGGCCTGATCCCGCCAATCCCGCGTCCCTTCTGTTTATCCAGAGTATCGGTAATGAGTCGGGCAGGGTCGATGAACCGCGAGCTGGGCCGAGAGGATATATAGGAAGCGGCCATCAAAGCTAATATAATTATTGCGCGTAGACCACGGCGAGCAAACGGGTCAGGGATACAATCAGGACAATCAGCATGATTGGCGGTCTCAAGTGTACACACGAGGAAACTCGAAAGCTTTTGGCCGCGTACCACGTCACGTCGCGGCCATTGTCGTCTTCCTGGGACAACGATGACGTCCTCATTCGTGCGAGGCCCACTCT
>NW_006263830.1:325339-337392 GCF_000469605.1 Apis dorsata | reverse complement strand
AAAGATAAACAGCGGAGGGATGATCGAAACTCCCCCCTCTCTCTCTCTTTCTTTCTCTCTCGAATATTTTTCACGAGATCGGAAATTAAAATTGTTCGAGTACACTTTAGAACGTATTCTCTCGGAATGTTTGAGAATTCAAAGAGATTTCACAGAGATATCCCTTTAACGGATGGAGACGAACGATAAGGTAAACGATTCGAAACTTCGATCGAGGCCGAATTTCTGGCTTTTGGCCGAGATAATGAAGCGAGGAGAGGAGGGATCGGGGGTCGTACACGTCGACCGCAAACGGTCCGATCGTGGACCCGTGGACGTTAATGAAAAGCCGCAGAGCTAACGAATCGAGAGAGAGAGAGAGAGGGAGGGAGGGAGGGAGGGAGGGCCGTCTTGGGTCGACTTCGAAGCCCGACGCAGAAATTCGATCCGCCGTTCGTTCGGCGAGGCCGGCCTCTGTTTCGTCGCAAAGGGATTCTGGGGATTCCCCGGGAGCGAATCCGCGGCCCTGTTTACGCGGCATATTTGCCATCATCGATCCATCCGTCGTCCGCCTAATCGAAGGGACGCTTAATGGAATTTGCCGTACAAGGGAATAATTTCCTTAGCATGGGAACCGGCCTTCCGCGATCGATGCCATTTGCCACCTGCGTTTGATTAACCGCGTTACACATTCGCTCGACATTCGTCCGCCAAATTGCCGAATTATTGCTCCTCGAATTCGGGATCGACGAACGAATTCCACGTGTTTTATAAATATGTATATATTCACCTGTTCGATTATTTTCCTCCTTCGTGTATATCGTGCGATTTTTAATTTCGTTATCTCTCCGTTGAATTTTTTCTTGCCCGGCGTTTAAATAACGGGCAGGGGTTTTTATTTAAATCGCTTGGGTTTGGATTCTTTTATTCCTTTACATACGTGGCTTTAAATTACCGGTAGTACTCTCAATTTTACCCCTTTATTGAAATTTTTTTGCGGGGAGAGATCCATTCATTATCAGTATGGTTGAAAGGTGGCAATTTTCAATTTTGTTATCTCGAAACCATAATTTTTTCGCCCCTCAAAGTTAGTTTCATCTCCATCCCGGTTTAAATTTATCTCTTTATACACGCGTTTCGAATCTCCAGGCTCTCAATTTTTTCTTGCAATTCGTTCTAAAGAATCGGACGATCGATAAATATATCGACGACGATATATTTATATCTTCGCACACGATTCGACGGCTTCCAATTTTGCCTCTCAAAATAACAGCATCGTTTTTGATAATTTCCTAAGCTCTCCATTGAAATTTCTCGCGATCGATAATATTTAGACGATGATTATTCGCATTGCTCTCAAATTAACAACGTTTTCATTCCCACGCAATTTAGAAAGGATATATTAATTATAACAACCTCGTAAAATTTTCCACTCTCCAATTAACAACCGCAAACCCATCTTTTGTCCTTCTCCAACTCGTACAACTCGTCACTCCTTCGTAAAAATATTTTCCAACGAACGAAACGCGTGAAACGTAACTCTCGAGTCGCGATTCCGTGAAAAACGCCACTTATTGTTCCCCGGAATCGCGTTTAAACGACGTTGCTTCGTCCACGGAATTCCCTTGGCTCGATGATCGTGAAAGAGAGACGTGAGACGGATGACTGACGATTTTCCACGGGCTGTCTTGTGAAAACAGTGCAGCTTTCCAAGCTTTTTTTCGGTGATGGAGGGTGATTGACGGACGTCAACTGTTCATCGCGTTCGCCGTCACGTATGATTCCTACGAATCTATCTCGTACTTTCTACGTAATTTTTTTAGATAAAAATCTGTCTCGCTATAAATATATATATATATATATATATATATATTTGCATAAAAAAACTTTTGTTCGAAAGTTTATAGCGATTCTCGAAAGGGAGAAATACCCGATATCGCTAGCATGGAGGAGGCGTCGAGCTTCCTTCTTAGGGCGACGTAAGGAAGGTGGACGTGAAGCGTTAAATAGATGAGGATTCGTCGCGGCGCGGATCCATCGAGGTGGAACGGGCGATAACCACGTAGCGCGGCCGAATTCGAAATTGAACCGGCGGCGATCTCGCGCGAGCAAGCATTCCCATTTCTTCCGGTTCTCCAGCGGAAGCTGGTGGAGGTCACGTATCCGACGTCTACGTCCCTACGTCCAAGTCGTCCGCCGTTCGTTAAACGAGCGACAACGAAAAATCGTAAGGCTTTCGACGATCGATCTCTCGCGTCAATCCTCGAACGCTCTTGAGCACTGCTGCTGTTTGGATCGATTTGCCAGGATTAAATAGAAAAATGAAACTTGATAGATAGATTCGTTTTGCGTGTGTGTATTAAATTTTGCTAAAAATTGTTTTTAATAGTTGCAGCAAGGATGTAATAGAAGAGGATATAAATATATCAACTCTTCTGTCGTTAATGTACTAGTTATTCCAAGCCTTCGTTCAAAGAAACTTTTAAAAGTTTCCCAAGAAATTCCCTTGGAATCGTAATTTCCAATTATTGTAACATTTTGGAGAATGAAACGTGATAGATAAATTAAATAATTTGCCAAAAGTATTTTTAACAATTGCAGCAACGAAAGAATTCTGTCTTTAAGAATATATTAGTTATTCCAAGCCTTCGTTCAAAGAAACTTTTAAAAGTTTCCCAAGAAATTCCCTTGGAATCGTAATTTCCAATTATTGTAACATCTTTGGAAAATAAAACGTGATAGATAAATTAAATATTGCCAAAAGTATTTTTAACAATTGCAGCAACGAAAGATTCCTATTATTAAGAATATATTAGTTATTCCAAGCCTTCAAAGAAACTTTTAAAAGTTTTCTAAAAAATTCCCTTGGAATCGTGCTTTCCAATTATTAATTAACGTCGTTGGAGATGATAGATAAATTCATTAAATATTACCAAAAGTATTTTTAACAATTGCAGCAACGAAAGATCCCTGTCATTAAGAATAATTACTAATAATTACTAATACTAATTATTCCAAGCCTTCGTTCAAAGCAACTTTTAAAAGCCAAGTAATTTCCAATTATTGTAACATCTTTGGAGAATGAAACGTGATATATAAATTCATTTTGTGTAATACAAATGACATATATAACTATGTCAACACAATAACTAAAATTTCGAAAAATAATTTACATCATTCTAAATTATTACGACATACCTAATTATTCCAAATCTTCCTTTAAAAAAACTTTTAAAACTTTCTTTACTTTCCATAAATTCCCTTAGAATCGTAATTTCCAATCATTCTAACATCGTTGTAATTGCAATCGTTGGAGAATGAAACGTAATAGAGACATTCATTTTATGTGCGTAAAGTATTTTCAATAATTGCAGCAACGAAATATTTATATATTCGATGTATGATAGAAAAGGATACAAATATCAACTCTCCTTAAGAATATACAAACTAATATAACACATATTAACACAATAATTAAAATTTCGACTTACATGCTTAATTATATTTCAAAGTCTTCGTTCAAAAAAACCTTTTTTTTTAAAAACTTCTCCCAGAATCGTAATTTCCAACAACTCCATAAAGGATAACCTAAGCTAGCTACCAAACCGAGCAGAACGTCGATCTTCCAAGCATCTGGCTGGAAAAAATCGGACGAAAGCGGCGTGAAAAATCCTTACCGATTCTTCTCGCAGCTGGGGGAAATGGAAGAAAACGGGAGAAGATATCGGAAATCGTCACGGGTTTCCCGTAAAAGGCGGGAGGAAACCGGTCCTTCCGCAGATTCGTCCGCGATTTCACGGACGAGGATTCGATCGGTGGATGCGTGACCGTGGAGGAGGAGGAGTCGGACACGGGGCGCGAATTTTCAATGCGATTAACGCCCCCTACCCTCGCCTTGCCTTTCGCGGAGGACAATGCCGGACCCGTATTATGCACGCTCTTTTCGGCATGTCGCAAACGCGACAAGGGGGAACCAGGCCGGAACCCCTCCCTCCTTTCTCGCTTCCAAATCTCCGGCTACGATCTCTCACGATGGATCGACTACCTGGAGCGGCGATATTTCCACATACCTGTAGTTAACTTTGCCAGCGCCCTCGCCCTCGTTTCTTCGCCCTCCTCTTTGCAAAGCAAAGATTGGAATATTAGTTTTTTTAGTCGATAATGGCGATAACCATTTTGGCGATCGTTCGTTTTTTGGTCTTCGAATCAATTTTACGATACAGGTGTGGCGAAGTAAAAAGATTTCACGAGTGAGATTAATAGAATTTTTGTTCTCGTGATCGTGATTCAAAATTCGCGAATTTTTAACATCGTTGCTCCAAGTTTTTACAATTTTATCGAAGGTAATGTTCATATATAGAATATATAGAATCGATAAATTCAATGTATTCTGTTCATTGTAAAACAGGTTGAAATACAATGCAAACTAGAATTCGTTTGGTTTATTTTTAAAATTTACTGCTCTGCTCAAGTTTTTTTGTATCAATGGTAATTGTTCGAAGGTTTTGATATTACTAGCAATTGTTATTTCCATTGAATTGTGAACCATTACGTTGTATTCAATTATTTTTCAAATATTAATAAAAAAAAAAATCAAATAAAAATCTAAGTGGGTTATAACGTGATCTTAACCGCTTGTTGGAACATTTATGAAGTGCGGGATATCTGAAAGAGCTCGTGGAATTATCGTATCATTATTACGAATTCCATAGTTTATTTTTACGTGTAATGCTACGATACAAAAGACTTTTGTCCAAACATCAATCTCATATCTTCTTCGAGCGTTAATAATGTTCGAAGTAGTGTAATGGAAAACCTAAATTACCAAGTTTGCAAAGTCATTGGGTAGGGCGTGCGTTTCGGTTAAAGACACCGTCGGATAACAGTTCACCCAATCAATAAAAGTTAATAAAACGATGGAAAAGAGGGGAAATTGGTAAATATGAAGACAGATTGCTGGTTTCCCCCATAAAGTACACCTCTGTCCACCAAGCAAGGACTCCTATTGCGGTGGTGAGAGAGAGTGGCAAGTCACCGCCTTTAAAGGGCTGAGGGACGATGGAATGGAAACGTCGATAAAACGGCTGTGAACAACTTGCCGATCGCCTTTCAACGATATCTGCTCGAAAGGGATACGTGTGTTTTCATCCATAATTGGAGAAAAATTCCTCCTAACGTTTAATCGCGTCAATTATTGTAATATAACGATAACGATGTTTAATAATCAACAAGAATAGCGCGCGTTTGAAACGATAAATGGAAATAAAAGAAGAGTTTAGAGAAGAGAGAAAGAAAGAGGGAGAGAGAATCTTTGTCGATGGAAGAATCTTTTAGCTGGTTTCGTTGTTATAAATCTGTGCTCGAAACGTTCTAAAATTTTAATCAATATTGTCATATCAAAAACTTTCAATTTTTGTGAAATCGTAAATTTTCACATTTTCATGATTTTTGAAAAAAAAAGTACAATATAAAATCGAATCGAATAAATTAAAAACTCATATAAATTTTAGACTTTTCTCACCGATAAATTTTCATTTTTTTCCTAATTCAAAACGAAAAATACATCTAAAATTACATTTATTCAATATAATTAACGATATAATTCCTAATAATTTTGTTTATCAAAATAGCTTGGAAATATTCCATAATTTTAACATTATCTCAACAATAATTTTTTCTATGAATTTCGAAAAAAAAGTACAGGAAGTTCCATTAACTTTCGATTTTTTTAGCCTATAAATTTCCACTTTTCTCTTATTTGAAAAGAAAAATATATCCAAAACAAACCACCTTTAATTCAAAAACCATCAATCCCTAAGAATAATTTTACCAAAATAACTTCGAAATATTCTATAATTTTAACTAATACAATTTTCGAAAACGAAAAGTATAATCGAATGATTAAAAATTCTCAAGATTCCATTAACTTCTAAATAATAAATTTCCTCGATTCGAAAATATATTCAAATTATTTTTTATTCAAAAACCACGAATCAATCCCTAAGAATAATTTTACATTTATCGAAAGAGCTTCGAAATATTCTATAATTTTAACTAATACAATTCTCGAAAAAGAAAAGTATAATCGAATGATTAAAAATTCTCAAGATTCCATTAACTTCCGAATAATAAATTTTCTCGATTCGAAAATATATTCAAATTATTTTTTATTCAAAAACCACGAACCAATCCCTAAGAATAATTTTACGTTTACTTAAAATAGCTTCGAAATATTTTATAATTTTAACTAATACAATTTTCGAAAAGAAGAAAAAGTACAATCGAATGATTAAAAATTCTCAAGATTCCATTAACTTCCGAATAATAAATTTTCTCGATTCGAAAATATATTCAAATTATTTTTTATTCAAAAACCACGAACCAATCCCTAAGAATAATTTTACGTTTACTTAAAATAGCTTCGAAATATTCTATAATTTTAACTAATACAATTTTCGAAAAGAAGAAAAAGCACAATCGAATGATGATTAAAGAAAAACTTAAAAACTCTCGTATTCACAATATTCCATTAACTTTCGACTATCCATAAATTTCCACTTTTCCCCGCTTTTCGAAAAAAAAAAAAAAAAAAAAGGAAAAAAAGAAATATATCCAGAACAGATCAAACTTTTATTCAAAAGGTTCGATACCTCGAAACGATAACCCCGCCGAAACTGAAATTCGCTGAAACTCGTTCCCATCGCTAGCGCGCCATCACGTATGCATGTATGCATACATATATGCGCGATGCATACATATATGCAGCGGGTCCCAACGCGCGGCATTACACATACAGGAGCCACCTACCGTGCGAATTCTCGCAGGTGTCGGGGCACGTAGGTGGACCGATAACATCTCGCCTCCTCGCGATTCCCGGAACCCGGCCTCCCGCGATCTCCACGCGGAAACGAGCGTTCGATTCCACGCCGTTTCTCCTCGTCCTGCTCATCGTCGCGAAACAAGCAAGGTACGAATCTTTATTGCGACTTTTGCCACCCTTTTGCCTTTTCAACAAATTCGAACGAAATGACGAAAATCGCGCTAATTTTAAATAAATAAAAAGGGCCACCGCTGCTTCGAGTTATTCGAGTATTAGTGGCGAGCTGGGGATTCTTCCTGCCCCCTCGATTCTTTATCGGGTTTCTCGACCGCTTGGCTTGTAGGAAAGGGTCTGGTGGTATATGAAGGATGCTGAACGAGTGAACAAATTCGAAGCGATTTTGGAGTAAAATAGATTCGATGAATGTATTCTGATATAGATATAGGGAAATGGAAGTTTGAAAAGTATCAGAGTGTGGTAAGATAAGAGGTATCGATGACGAGATGCCTTTTCATCCACTCCTCGTGGAACGGATTTCGATTCACGTTTCGTTTTTTAGTTTAGGAAAATACTTAAACTCTCTTGTCGAGAATCAAAAGTTCTCTCGGGTTATCTCGGGATACGAAGTGTAGAAGAATTCTTTTTGAAAAAAAAAAAAAAAGAAAGAAAAATGATTGATCCGTGAGATACGACGAACCGATTGAATACAATTGGCGATCTTGATCGATCGATTTCGATACGGCGCAATGAAAGGTATACAGGTATAAATGTTGCGCAAGTTCATAGCCGGTTCGCAAACATTTGAACGATAGTTTGCGAAACGGTAAGCCAGGTGGCTGGCTGTTCGATAGCCCCTGGCGTCGAGTATTGGCCGGGGCTCGAACTTGGAAGGGAAACCTGTTCGAAAACCACTCTAATTTTCTCCGATCGCCTTCTCCGACCCCCTCTCTCTTTCTCGATGCTCGTTCCAGCGAAACGGACGACCGCAAGATATGAAATATCGAGATGTCCATAATGGAGCGCGGCCCACCGAAATTGGGAGGTAAACGACGAGCGCAACATATGCCACGGACTCGATCCGGCATCGTTGTTGCCTTCCAATTGAAATCACTCTCACGAACTCGTGGTTTCTCTCATCCTGGTGCCATTAATTTTTTTCCCCTCCTTCCAGTCGCGCAAAATTTTTACTTCGGGGCGAGGAGACTTCCGGATGAAGTTTCGACGTTCCGCGTTCGAATCGAAAATATTTATAATTCCGAGTCGATCGAATTCTCAACGATCGAATGCAAAAATCGATCGAATTCTGGGCAATCGTATATAAGATTCAATCGAATTCTAAACAATTGCATATAGGAATCAATCGAATTCTAAATAATGAAATTTCGAATAATCGGTTAAATTCTGAGCAATCGCATATAGATATCAATCGAATTCTAAGCAATCGAATATAGATATCAATCGAATTCTAAGCAATCGATCAAATTCTGAGCAATTATATAAGATTCAATCGAATTCTAAACAATTGCATACAGGAATCAATCGAATTCTAAATAATGAAATTTCGAATAATCGGTTAAATTCTGAGCAATCGCATATAGATATCAATCGAATTCTAAGCAATCGATCGAATTCTGAGCAATTGTATATAAGATTCAATCGAATTTTAAGCAATCGATCGAATTCTGAGCAATTGTATAAGATTCAATCGAATTCTAAACAATTGCATACAGGAATCAATCAAATTCTAAATAATGAAATTTCGAATAATCGGTTAAATTCTGAGCAATCGCATATAGATATCAATCGAATTCTAAGCAATCGATCGAATTCTGAGCAATCGTATATAAGATTCAATCGAATTTTAAATAATGAAATTTTGAATAATCGGTTAAATTCTGAGGAATCGCATATAGATATCAATCGAATTCTAAGCAATCGATCAAATTCTGAGCAATCGTATATAAGATTCAATCGAATTCTGAATGATCGAATGCAAAGATCAATCAAATTTCTAACAATCACATATAGAAATCAATCGAATTCTGAGCAATTGGGAGTCAATCGAATATACACACTAAACGATCGATCGATTATGCTTAAAATTTCCAAATACGAGTCGATCATCAGAAGATAAAAATCTTCTTTCAACATTTTCCAACCAATAAAAATCCTAAGCACCATTCAATGACTACCCGCAATGCGAAAATCTCAATGCTATATCCTAACAAATCCAATTACAATATCGTCCAAAAAAAGACAAGAAAAAAAATCCTATCTTACATTCAGAAATCCTAAACAATTACACAAACCAACAAAATTTTTCATTCATTTACACACCAAAACTCTCGCCAAAACTCGAGACAACAATCCCTTCCCAAACGCCAAAACCTTTCTTTCCTTAAGATTCTCCCCCTTGAGAGAGGAAAGATGGTAGAAATCGACGATCCGATATCCGACATCAAACACAACATGAAACGTGGTGGCAACAGAGACCAGACCAGTGTCACGATCGCCGAGCGACCAAGTGGAAAAGCCAAGGAACGGACCCCGGCTCAAGCAACGGTGGATTCCTCCTAGAGCGCGTATTTCGCAAATCCTCGTATTGTTGGCCGTCGGTTAAAAAAGAAAAAAAAAAAACGGTGGCGGGGCACGGTCCGGTTCCCCATCACGGCCGATCACGGTGACACACACACAATGCATCCAAGAATCTGTCGGGCCCTGTTTACATAACCCGGCATCTGTCACAACTGTTTATGCCGGCGGAGCTAGAAGTTCGAGTTCGAGGCGGCTCTCCCTCTCTCTCTCTCTCTCTCTCTCTCTCTCTGTGTCGTCCGCTCCTTTGTAACGCGACAATCGCACAATGTCCCCGCGCTCTCTAGTCACGCTCGAGTGGATCGGATCGGCAAACATATCCTCGTTTGTTCCTCTCCCCTCCTCCACTCTCCCTCCCCCAGGTATTCTCGCTCCCTGATTTTCGTGACCGTGGTCGTCAACGCTCGTTCCCGCCGTGAACGCGAGCACGCGAGCGAGGATGAAACTGGTATCTGTCCGCGCGATGCTTGCGGGATAGATCGTGCGGACAGGATGGATCAAGGATGGAAACGTGTCTTTGAATTCGAAATGGAAGGGTATGTATTGTCCTTGATCGTTGAATTTGCTCGAGTGCTGCTGCTGCTGCTTTTTTCGATCAATCGTTTGGGGAAAGAAAGGAAAAATTTTTTTTTTTTTGGCGAAATCGAATAACGAAAAAATTGTCAATCTGTTGGATCTTAAGGGATATATATATATAAGAGATGGAATATCTTCCATCGTCTTCGACTCGATTGTTTTTCGTCGCATCAGTTTTCGACGAGTTTTAATAAAATCATGGAAAAACGATTTCGAGGAATTTTTCTTCGCTGATTCAAAATCGATGATCGGGAAACGTAAGTTTCAAGTCTCCGAGCAAGCATATTCCAGCGGATTTCAGCAAGAAATCCAATGGCTTTCGACAAATAAACGACCAGACAGTGGATAAATCACGGGTAAAAATTACCAGTCTCCCATATATTCTATGGACAGATCTATTCCTCTGTCCCTGTATAATCTTCATTACCAGTACAATAACGTAACATTACGTCGATTATGTCCTCCACGAAGCGAAAGAATCACGCATTATTTCAACAAACGCGATTCATCGATATCTTCGCGCCGATCGTCAAAATCGAGAGTCGTCTCGAGAATCTTCCGTTTCTTTTTTTCTCGAGGCTCGCGTGAAGCCCCTTCCAGGCGCTTTTCCTCGCAAATTTTTCAACTAGATGGAAGGGGAGAGGTGAAATTAATGTTTCGTTTGCTCGATACGTTGCCACGCTTCTTTTATTCCTCCTCGCATCGTGTAAATCTATCAACGGATGGGTGTTGTTCGAGGCGGATTATAGTCAATTCGTTTTATTCGCCGGCCACGGTGCACGGTAAACAGCGCCACCCACTCGACGATTACTCAACCCAGGCTTCGTAACAACAAATCAACTTGAGCCCTACCTCGGGAGGAGGATCGATCCTCGACTTCCGTCGATATCACCCGACGCGTGATCGGGCGAGGAAAAAGCGGCACAAGAGTTACGCGTTTCCAGAAGCCGCAAGTTTTACCACTCAATTCCGGGAAAAGCTGGCGGCCACCGATATTCCATACTTCCTAACCTATCTCTCCATCAACCTGATCAATTTTCGTCCGACTTCGCCCACGTGTCTTGGCTCGCGGGCATAACTTGCGCAAGCTTGAAGAAATATTGTATTACGCTTAGATCGCGCAGTTTCGAACATTTTTGCCGAGTTCTTTTTCAAATTATCGTCATTTTTTTCTCTCGACCGTTTTTCAAAAGCTTCGATACTATATAGATATCAATTTTCTTTCGTTCGATTTTCGTTTGTCACTTTCTAATTCCTAGAGACGAGTTAATGAATTTTCTTTGCTTCGTGCATTACTTAGAAATCAAACTATCTATCTAAATAAACAACAGAGACTCTATCAACTCGCCTAAAAACTCCCCTCGCAAAATTCCAACTATAAGTATAAGTTGGCCACCATTAGGGAAGCACCGCCATCTTCCATTACCCGTTGCTTTACGCCGCCATTCCCGTTTGCTCCCATGACGAGCGTAAATTCAAACGAGAAAAAAAGTAACGCTCGCCGGCTTATTACGCCGAATATTGCACCGGCTTATAATAACCGACTGTTCCTCTTTTTTTTTTTTCTTTTCTTCTTTTTTTCATAATCACCGACCCGTTTCTGAAACGTCGCCGTGGCTCGTCTCGCGGCCGGTGCCGGCCGCCATTTGCAAGGGTAATTGGAATAGGATAAACGAGGCCGGGTTATTGGATTGTGTCGAATCCATAGAATTACCCGTTGCCGCGGCCAACATTCGCGCCACGAAGAAATAATATCGTTCCACAACGGTGATGACTCGTCAAGGTGTGGGGGGTTCTGGAAAGGGTTCTCAGGGAGGGATTATTCGAACCGATGATCCTCGAGAAATCAATAAGAGAAGTTCTTCGATGAACAATTGTCGCGTGTGTCGAGATTTCCATGTTTTTTTTTTTATTTTTTTCGCGAGAACGTGGATTAATGAAGGAACGGGCGCACGACTTGTTCAAGAAAAATAAAGGAAGGAAGGTTGATTAGAAGGTAGGTGCATACTATAATAAAAAATAATAAAAAATAAGGGAAAATAATGTTTCCCAAATTAGACGGATACTCGAGCCGCATTCTAATATT
>NW_006263830.1:324851-325316 GCF_000469605.1 Apis dorsata | reverse complement strand
ACTATCGTTGTCGGGGATATTTTCATCGTGGAGGAAAAAAAAAAAAAAAGGAAAAGAATTTTCTCGAGCTCCCACGGGTCGTGTAAATAATAATAGCAAAAGAGATAGCGGGTTGACGATGGCCCATTACAAGCATGGCGACGCGTTTCGTCGAATATTATTCAACCGGTCGAGTAGGAGACTTATTTTTCTCCCCGATCCCGTCCCGTCGAGTTTTCGAGCTCGAGCTCGAGCCTTAGAAATAGTAATGGAGGAAGAAGAGAAAGGACACCGTCTTATAATTTCTTCTCGAGAGAGTCTTGTTTATCTTTCCGGATGAACGTCTCTCTCTCTCCTCGCCCGAGTCCTCGAGGACAAGGAAGGAAATCGAGCGAAGTATGGTTTAGCTTCGTTGCGATGGCCGTGGATTAAACAGAGGTTTATCGGGCCCTTGATAAATTCCCTTTGCGCGAGGGAATTTCCCTC
>NW_006263830.1:320435-324605 GCF_000469605.1 Apis dorsata | reverse complement strand
AAAAAAAAAAAAAAAAAAAGAAAATCTCGTGGAGAACGAAAACTCGAACGATACCGAGCGAGCGTAATATTAAAACACTCCGATTATAACAAAGCGAATCCCTCTCGATAGAGGGGAATTCATAAAATGCAATTCCATCGCAATGCTCTTAATGAATCGCTTTTGAAGAATCGTCCCAATCTTTTTTTATTTTCTTTTTCTTCCTCTCCTTTTTTTTTTCTCTCCAACGTGCAAGAAAGAACAGAGAGAGAGAGAGAGAGAGAGAGGGAAACAAAAAGGGAAAAGAAGGGACATCCGCGAGATCGAATCACGATACGCGCCGTAAAACTCGAAAACATTTTTCCCCGACGGTGATTCGAAAGAGAACGGGGGTTTTTTCCACGTGGCGGAGGAGGAAGGGCCGAAGAAAAGAGATATAATTGAATCTCGCGTCGCGGCGGAGGTCAAAGGGTGGAGGTCGTCACCCACCCCCACCTCCACCTCCCAAACGAATAGATCTTGCTAATTCAACTGCACAATCTTGTACATACCCCGCGGCATACACGTCGAGCTGTTCAACGCTCGAGGCACACCTACCCACCGTCCACGGTACCTGCATAATTTACGGGGATTAAAAAACGCGAAAAAGTTAATCAGCCGGTTCCCCAACCACCCCTTCGACTCCCTGCGCCAAACTTCCACCACCTGCATACGCGGGTACTTCGTATTCTCGATTCTTCTTCGATTTTTAGAGACCTTCTCTTTCACGATGCTCTTCCCTTTCTTTTTCCCCCGGCAAAATCATTTTCGCCTTTTATTTATGGAGCTTCGGCTCTTCCCTCTTTCTTCTCTTACATTTCTTGTTTCTCGTGCTTCATCTCAATGCTCCGCTTCTTCTTCTTCTTCTTCTTCTTTTTTTCTCCCTCTCGTGAATTTACTTTCGCCTTCTATCCGTGAAGCTTCTCTTAATTTTCTCCCTTCTTCGTCTCCTCCTTTCACGCGTCCCAATCATCTTTCTTCCGCGAATTCATTCTCGCCCCTTATTTACGAGGAGTTTCAACGCTTCTCTCTCCCGCCTATGCTCACGACTCGCTCCAACGAATCTTCTTCCCTCTTCCCACTTCACGAATTTACTCTCGCGAGTCTTTTGTCTATGATTTCTCTCCATCTTTTTTTCCTTTTCTTAATCTTCTTTCACGGCTCCAGCCGTGAATCCTCCACAACTTCTGCGACTTCGCGTTTCTCTCACCACTTTTCTTTTTCACAATTTTCCACAACGAATCTTCTTTCCTTCTCCTCTTCTCTCCGTGGCTTTGACCTTTTCTCAATTCTCTCTTTTCCTCCTCTCCTTCCCTTTTTTCTTTTTTCCACTTCACTTTCGCCTTCTGTCCACGAAACTTCGACCCTCTCTCTCTCTCGTCGTGAATCCACTTTCGCCATTCTTGGTCCCCCTTTATCCAGGAGCTGTTATTTATCGAACCAGCGTCGGGACGTCTAATTAACGGGGTCTGTCGTGAGATTAGGATTTACAACGGCGCGATCCCCGCTCGGGAGGGGTCCGCGACGACAAGATTGCGTGTCCCCGCGTCGTTTGATCCTCGTCTAGTTGGCCGTTGGACGGAATTCGATTGACGGAATGGAAACGATCGTGAGCACGAATCACTTTCGAAATTGGGTGAGAATTCGTTAATAGATACGGAATCGTTTTAGATTTTCGTTCGAGGTTTCTTGGTACGAGGTGTTACCCTTTCGAAGCTCTGCTTTAACATCACGAAACCTGTGCGTTTCGACGGTTTCTTTTGTACTTTTACTGCGGCGGACGAAATGATGATCGATCGCCAACGAAGATTCTAATGTTCGGTGGAGGACATAGAAAAGGCGTGGATGGAAAGGATTGGATCGAAAAGATCTTGAATCCACAACGTGTTCCACAACGTGAATTCGTAATCGTCCTCACGCCCACGATCTACCTTTCGAAGATAGCTCGGAGGGAAAAATTTATATAGGAGTTGTTGAAGCGAATTATAGTGAGAGCACTCGCCCTCAGAGGGCAGTAGCTACTCGGCAACGAGAAGGTTAAACGGGAGACGAGTGTCTGTTCTCGCAGAGGACTCTTTTGGAATGAAAAAAAAAGTTTTTTTTTTCTCTTTTTTCTCTTTTTCTTTTTTCACAAATTTGCATAATTTATTTGCAAATGGAGGAGCGTATATATATTCTCCTCGAACTGTGTTTACGAATTAATATCTCGCGGATAGATTGTTGCTCGAAGATCGCGTGGTGTGGAGTTAAATCGGATTATTAGTTGGCTCAAAGACGGATCACCCACAAATAAATTTCCGTTCACCCCACCCGTTTCCCTCGAATGGATTCCTTGGTCGAAATCGTTCGATACGCGAGAGGAAATTTCGGTTACCGTCGGTGACCAACGGATATATACGAGCATTATCGGGAGGCCAATTCCCAACACGAAATCCCGATACTTTTAATCCTCCCCTCGAATCGTTGTTTCGTTCGACTTCGTCCTCTACTTTATTATATCCATATTTCCATCCATTGTTGCCTCGAAAAAAAAGTCGAGGTACCAAAGC
Organism: Apis dorsata; assembly: GCF_000469605.1. Taxonomy (NCBI): domain Eukaryota; kingdom Metazoa; phylum Arthropoda; class Insecta; order Hymenoptera; family Apidae; genus Apis; species Apis dorsata. The sequence continues at coordinate 322,038 of NW_006263830.1, read as the reverse complement.
TTCGGTTCGGGAAAGGTGATTCCGAGAAACGAGAAGAAAAGATCTCCCCAGACAAATAGGGAAGACAGACAGACAGACAGAGAGAGAGAGAGAGAAAGGAGCCAATTACTTTCGCTCAGTTACACTCGATGTAATCCCAGTTAAACTGTTTGTCGAATCATATTGAATTACCTAGGTCAGGGCAACGATCCTTTGTGCCGGAGGGTTGAGGGATCGCCGTCGAGATTAGATTAATTCGTCTGATTTTATTAGGACGTTTCCACGACCGGCTTGGCGTTGTATGCAGTCTCCAAGGTAAAGGGAGGAGGGGAAGAAGGAGATTTCGCCTTCTCGCCAGGTGCTTTCCCCTTCCTTCTTTATTTTAAGGACACGATGACATCCCCTTCGAAAGGAAATCTCATTTCGCCCTCTTTTCCACTATTCTCTCTCTCTCTACTCTTCTTCCCTTTCTCTCTCTCCATAGGCAGAGAATCGTCTTCGGTTCAAACCTCGAAGAAATTAGTACCGCTTTACGGTCCCTTGCGCCTCGGTTACAAACCACCCTTGGCCCCCGTGCCACCGTATTCAATACCGTATCTCGAAAAAAATACACCGTATTTCCCCCTCCGTATTACCAGTCCCTTTGAACGGTATCGGTAAGCTGCAGGTAGGCAACGCACACCGAGACTCCCTCTCGGGGACAAACCCTCTTTATTCCACGTTTATCCCGCGACAAAGCGACCCTCGAGTCGCGTGTTCTCGAAAACGACGACCCCCTCCCTTCTACGAAACCCGCGCACGAAACAAACTTCTGCTCCTCTCTATCCATGACGAATAATTTTTACGCTAATTTCGAACAGCTTGCACTATATACCAGATGTCTTCGAAGATTGTCACCGCGCCTGGGGCCTATCCTCGAATACCTCGTTCGTTCTTTACGCTCGTTCGCTCGGTCTTTCGAACCGTGGTCGCTTTGAGCTGTCCAGGTGAGGGGAAGGGAAAGGACGTTGCCCTTCATTGGCGAGTTATATATATATGTATATACTGGCGAACGAATTTATAATTGCACTCCTCTTTTCCCGCCATAGGCTCGAGTTATCGCGAGTTGGCGCTCGTCCCTTTGACGATGATTTACCGCGTTTCCAATTCCATCTTGAGCTCCAAGGTTTCCAAGGATTCATCGAAACGATCATCGATCGATCCTCGTCGAGAGAAGAAACGGGGGTAAAAGAGGGGGGGAACACAAGAGGAACACAATTTAGCGCGCGAGGCGTACAGGTACAAAGAGAGACGGCGGAGTAAACACGGAGATGGTAGCTCCGCCAAATATTTTCATATTCCATTCGCGACTGCTACTTTCCGCCTCCCTCCCTCCCTCCTTTCTTCTCGCGGCCGATACCAAAGGGTATTGGGATTTATAAGGAGGAACGAAACCTTGGCGAGAAAGTGGGGAGGGAGAGGACTAAGGAAGAGGAATGGAAGAAAAAGGGAGGTGGAAAAGCAATTTAAATTCCGATCGTTCATAAAGCGAAATTTCTCTCTCTCTCCCTTTTTCCTTTTCCCCTTCCTATACACCCTATTCTATCGCGTTTGCCCTTCTCGAAAAATGAACACCCGCAAAGGG
>NW_006263830.1:319805-320309 GCF_000469605.1 Apis dorsata | reverse complement strand
GCGCGTGGCGCGGGGCATTAAACGATTGGCTGCTCCGTTTGTCGCTTGGGGGAGAAGGGGAGGGGGTATATAGACTCGACGCTCTGTAGATATTGCGGGTGAATATACGCGCTTTCGTGATAATGGCGCGAATTTTCGAAGAAACAAAGATTCGTCCCTCGGAATAGAGTAAAATAAAATGAAATCCGATCGATAATCCGCTATTGTTGGCTCGCTCTCTCGATGATAATAATAATAATAATAATAATAACAACAATATTAAAATTGCACGTTTACACATCGCGAAACGAAAATTTTTCCTCGAGGAGAAATGACGACGATGGGTGTCTATCGGCGGGTCTATACATCGATGCCGTTCGAGACGACGATTCGAAAGCCACTTTCCTCGCTTCGAAAAGTAGCCACCGGCTTACCTCCGCCCCCATGCAAACCCGCCCCCCTGTCGCGTGAATATATAAACGGGGAGGGGAGAAGGGAAGCAGGGAAACGTGCACGTTCGCTCGC
>NW_006263830.1:313298-319538 GCF_000469605.1 Apis dorsata | reverse complement strand
CGCTGGGGTGGTGGTAGGCTTGCAACAGAGACGGAGAGGTTTTACAGAAGGGGGAGGGGGAGGGGGAATAGCGATTACGGTTATTTCTCGTGGGACACGCGGCCTCGCTCGCCCCCTCGCCGCCTCGCCCGAGAGAGCCGCTGTTGCTAATGGATCACATCTCTGAATTTCCCTGACATTACGTCCCTCATGTAAGATTTAAAGCATAGTCCGTTTTCAGCCGTCGAGGCTACGGGCTAATCTCCACTACCTCGATCGCTCTTTCCCCGCTCTTTCCCCCCCTCCGCCCATCGCCGTTTTATACGTCTCTCCATTTGCCCATCCCTCCCTCTCTCTCTCTCTCTCTTTCTCTCTCTCTCGACGTAACACGCCCGAGAGATCATATCTTTCTTCCCATCCGCGAAAATACTCTGGGAAATTGGGTTAAAACTGCAAAATAATCTCTCGAAACTTGTTGATTGTTCTTGACACGCTCGTCGAAATAATAAGTTGAAAAATTCGACTCGAGAACACACTGGACGTGTGTTCGTGTTAGGGACGCTTGACACTGGAGGAGGGGGTGAAAAATTTCGAAATCTATGATATATAGCAATTATTTATGAATCACGTCAAAAACCAAAGCTTTGTTTACAAGAGCCAATTACCGTTAATTACGTTAATTTTACTGGTCATTGCAAATTATCAGAAGACACTGGAGGGGAGGTGAAAAATTTCGAAATCCATGATATATAGCAATTACTTATGAACCACGACGAAAACCAAAATCTTCTTTACAAGAATCAATTACGTTAATTACGTTAATTACGTTAATTTTCGATCGACACTCCATTGCAAATTATCTGAAGACAATGGACGCTTCGTCAGGGATGCTTGACGCTGTCGAAGGAGAAATGAAAAATTTCGAAATCCATGATATATAGCAATTATTTATGAACCAAAACCTTCTTTACAAGAGCCAATTATTGTTAATTACGTTAATTTTATCGATTGACACTCTATTGCAAATTATCAAAAGATACTGGACTCATCGTTAAGAACGTTTGACACTGTCGAAGAAGAAGTGAAAAATTTCGAAATCCATGATATATAGTAATTACTTATGAATCGTCAAAAATCAAATTTTATTTACAAGAGCCAACTACCGTTAATTAATTTTATCGATCAACAGTCCACTGCAAATTATCTGAAGACAATGACAAAGACACATCATTAAAGACGCTTGACACTATCGAAGGAGAGATGAAAAATTTCGAAATCCATGATATATAGCAATTACTTATGAATCACGACGAACAACGTATTAATTACGTTAGTTTCATTACGATCGATACTCCATTCACAAATACGATCACAGCCGTTAAATCCAAACGAAGATCGCAAATAATCGCGGATAGTCTCCAGTAACTGCGAAGAGCAGAGTGAAACTCGAAGATTGATCAGAGGATCGAAAAGGGGAGAGGGGGACGTTTTGTATCGTCGAGATTGACATATTCACAAATTCACGAGGCGAATCCCTGTAATCGAATAGAGCCGACGTTAACTTTCTCTTATCGTCTTAATATTTCAGGCGGACAGCTGAAAACATAGGGGAGGGCGGAAAGGAGAACAAAGGAATTAGAGCGTAGAGGGTGAAGCGGGGATGAGATTTCTCGTTGGACGAGCCTAGGGCCTAGGGGAGGGGGAGGAGAGCCGCTCCGATTCTCGCTTCTCCCTGACGACATCCCGAGGGAATGCGCCACCAGGACGAGTTTCTGCCACTTTGCAGCTCAGCGTCTGTTGAATATTTTATCGTGGACTCTCCTCCCCGTTGCACCCCCCTCTGTCTGACTGACGTTCACGTAGCACGATATTTAGGCCAGTTTCGTTACACGTGCAACGTTTCGAAATTGATGGTTTTTCTTAACCCTTTGTTTTGAATATACGAATATACGAATACGATAATCGTATTATGTATTGTATTACATTATATATTTGTAAAGTTATTATTCTATGTAAAAATGTGGATGGAACTAGATATTTTACGCGGATTTCGCGTTTCAATAACGCGTACTCCTTTCGAGATCGAAGCTTTGTAATTTGATCGAGAGACAGTTTCATTTGGCTGGTCAGTCAATTGGAATATTAGACTTTCGAGGCTGTCGATTTTCTTTCCGATGTGTATGCTTCGAGTTCGTTCCCATCGCGGAAACATGATAGACACTGTAAAAAATCGGCCATCGATTTATTATCGAGGTCAAATGGACTTTCATTATCCATTCTTACGAATATTTGCTTAATTCCGCTTACCTATGCAAATTACTTTTTCTCCCCCCTCCTCCTTCGCTTAAAGGGAAAGAACGATCCATGCGATCGAGAAATTACAAAATTACTCGGCTATCTATCGAATTTTCTTCTCCGCTGGAAAGAAAAAAAAAAAAAACAAAGAATCGTCAGATTCTCCCAATTACAAAATTGTTCGATTAATCCAATTAAATGGATCTAATTAAAAAACGGGTTAAAAGTTTAATTTCGGCAGGAAAAGAGAAGCTGCGTGGACGTTTCAATTTCGATCTCATCCCCTCTTGATCCACTGACTCGGCGGAAATTCGCCGCCCAACTTTTGCAACCAGGATTAAGAAAATTGCCGCCACAGGAACAGGATCGAATGGAATCCGGTATTTGGTTACGGCCTCCATCACGTTCCTCGTCCCTTCTCCCTCCTGTTTTATTCAACACCCCCCTCGATCTCCTCGGGAGAAAATTAAGCTGTCTCTCGCCGTTCGAACAGCAGACGTTGCTAATTCACCGGCAAACAAACAAGTTGGACGATTACGGTGTTGGGCTGCGATTACAAAAATTAAGAGAGCATCGATCCATTCCTGTTGACTGTGAAGTTTTCGAGCAGGGTTAGAATCTTACTGGGGAAGACAAATAGAATGGCGAGGAAGTGTTTTTACTTTAATTGGAAAAACGGATCGTGTGAATACCGTTTCGTTCTCACCTGTTCTCTTACAAAGAGAAAGAGAGAGAGATTTTGGAGAACAAACAATTTTCTCGATCTAATTCGAATTAAAGATCGAAGAGGGCACACGAGTGAGAGCATTGCTTCATCAAAATCATCAATCCTTTTTTATCGAATCGACGTGGAACTAGGAAGAGTAAGGGAGAAGGAAAGCATTATTTCTGTCCCGTTAATGGGTGCCCGTACATCGACCGACCACAACTACTTGCGCGCAAGTGGACGAAGCACGTGTACGATCCGGCCACTTTGTAACGGTCTATCCAATCTATTCACGAACCACGTCGTCCTGTTTTTCCTCCGATAGAGACTCTCTTTCGTAACTCGTTTTTCTTCGACTCCCGATTTTCGACCGACGATACTCGCCCGCCGAGGGAGGGAAATGGAGACTCTCTCGAGTTTCCCCGTTTCCCGACGAACACAGTTCCGCCTTTGTCCACCCTTGTTGCGTTGATCGATGTGTTGATTGTCGAGTCGCGGTTGCCGTGCTCGAAGTTCTCCTCGTTGTAGCTCTCCTTCCTCCCGAGCTTGAAAAGAGTCGAGCTATATAGCGGTCAACAAGGGGAAGGGGACGATGGAGGGAGGACAGCGTTGTTAGGTGTCCAGAAACTGAGAGTTCATGCGCGGATCGGTCCAAGAACAATATCAATTCGCCATCGAGTCGTCGATCGAGAAACTCGAAACGGCACTGTTGGAAATCTGAAAATCGCCAAGGGCTGTTTCAGAGAAGGAGAAAGAGAGAGAGGGGGGAAGAAAGACGGTGGCCAGGTTAAAACGGTCTCGCTCCCGGGCTGGAAAAAAGTTCTCGCTTCGGGAACCAAGTGAAGTTGATCGATAATAAAGGTGGCTTTGATTCGATCGAAAACTTTTTTCATCTAGCCTCAGGCCGCCCCTGGTTGTCGTTGGTGGTTTGCCGGTAACCAATCCCTCCCCTCCCCGTTTCACCCATCCCCATTTCGAGGAGCCATTATTCGACGAGCATCGACGGGCCGCGTAAGTGTTGACAGATAGGCGAAGGAGAGTTCAAACTGGAATATCAATGGTGAAAGACGGCGGAGTTCGGCGTTTTAATCAATCTCCTTTTTTCCCCTCCCTTCCTCTTCCCTCTGGTTCATCGTCCATCCGACCGACGATCCAACCGCATACCCGATTTTCGTCCATTCCCAAAGTTCAAACTCGTCTAGAAACGGGGAGTCGATATCTCTCTTTATCTCTGAGAGAGATTCGCACAATGATCATCCTAATATCGCGAAGCGAGAGTGGCCGAGAGTGAGATGAGATGGGATGCAAAGTATATTCGGATCGATGGAAATCGAATCGAATTTTGTGAATTAGAATTATTGGTTGGAATAAAATCAGATATATATATATATATATATAAAATATTCGTATATCGTACGATCATTCGCTTGATCGCGTTAAATGAATAAAAGATACGCTATACGGAGATGGAATTGCGCTATGCGTCCAGGAAAGGGAAAGAAGAAGTCGGTAAATATCTCTGGCTGTTTTCTCGAAGAGGCGAGGCCACTCCACTGTTGATCGATCATCGTTGGAAAGAAAGAAGAAGAAAGCAATTCGGGCGGCAATAGAAAGAAGCTGTCATAGCCGCAGTAATTTTTCAGCGTGGACCAACGTGTCTGGCTGTCGGCCAAGCCTCGCCTCTCCCTTTGGGATCGGCCAATCCCCTCCCCCCTCTCTCTGCCCCAATTTAATTTCCACCGATGATTTCGATTTCTCGTCCTTCCGGGGCCCTTCTCGTCAAAGCGGATCCAGTTTTGGGGGGAAAGGAGGGGGGAGGGAAGTATATCTATCGGCGATTAAAACAAAACGGCGAGGCCCAAGTTTCCAGCTTCGTTCGATCGGAATGATTCATTGCGATAAGAGAATCGAGGGATTTCTTGCCTCACCGGGAGGATAGTTACTTGTTTGTTCTCTTAAATGGGGCAATTTGCACGAGGAACGCGCTCGCCATCATCGTCGTCGCCAACTTTCTTGTCTCTCCTAGCCAAGCTTCGCGCCTAATAACTAATTACGGGGCAAAACACAGTGCCGCCTCTGTTTCTTAGTCCTTGCCATCCTGCGAAGCCTTCTTTCTACGCTTTTCTACCTCATTTACGTTGGCAACTTACGTTTCCAAGCGTTTCTCAACTCGCGATTCAATATTCGATCGCGTCGAATTCTTCCGAAACTGCGCAAAAGCATATCGCGTTTTAAATACGATTGTCTAACGGAACGATTTCTTCTTCTTTATCGACGGATCGCGGTATTATCAACAGAGTATTAACCCGTTGAAAAAGTAACTAGTTCAGTGAGAATAGTAACTAGTTACTTATTTATGCTTTGAACAATAAATTATTAAAATTAAACTTATGGAAGCAACTTTATTCGTAACTATTAAATTTTCCTCATCACTGATTATCAATTCTATGTAGACTTTAGACTCCATCGAGTTTGAAAATAAAGAAAATGATACACGGATTCGAATCTACGTCTGTTTCAACGAAAATTTATAAATTCGTGAACAAATGAAGAAACAAAACAAACGATGAACGATTAAAAAAGAAAAACAAAAATAATTTATAAATTTGAAGTACGAAAAACGAGTATCGAAACGATTTGCTTGAAAAAGAAATTCTTTCGAAGCTGCACAAAATGTTGCATCGTGTTATAAGTCGTCCCAGAATAATTTCGTCTTCTTTATCGATAGATCGCGGCATAAATTAGTCAACTCTGTGCAGACTTTAAAAAAAAATCATCAAAATTCGGTACAAAATATTCGAATCTACATCTATTTCCGTTCGACAAACGTTGAACGATTAAAAAAGAAAAACAAAAATAATGTATAAATTTGAAGTACGAAAAACGAGTATCGAAACGATTTGCTTGAAAAAGGAATTCTTTCGAAGCTGCACAAAATGTTGCATCGTGTTATAAGTCGTCCCAGAATAATTTCGTCTTCTTTATCGATAGATCGCGGCATAAATTAGTGAACTCTGTGCAGACTTTAAAAAAAAATCATCAAAATTCGGTACAAAATATTCGAATCTACATCTATTTCCGTTCGACAAACGTTGGACGATAATTCAAGAAAATAAACAGAAATAATTAAAAAAAATGTGAAGCACAAAAAGTGGATAGAAACTGTAGTAGTAGACGATAACTCGTTCGAAGAAGCAACGAAACGAGTCCTGTCCGTTGCAGGGACGTCACTCCCTTTTTAATGGGTCGCGCATGGCGAA
>NW_006263830.1:305441-312808 GCF_000469605.1 Apis dorsata | reverse complement strand
GGGAGGGTGGGCGGGCGGCCGCTGACTAATTCGAGACAACTCCTCGGCCCGCTTACGAAACGGTAACGAAGTTACGATTCCTCGCAAGTTGGCGCCACGCGAACTCGTAACCGGCCAACTATAACTTGGAACTTAGAGAACCGACACCGGAGTGGGGTAAAAAAATCTTCTTTCGAGGAAGCTTGCCTATCTTCTCGAAACGGCGACGCGTTTCTTCTTAATCAGAGAAAATTTTACGCAGCGAATCTTGGCGGATCGTATTTTATGGTAGATTATCGTGGATAATGAAAAACGTTTCCTTGAAATTATTCCGCTTTGACATCTCTTATTCTGAAGTAAATCGAAAGAGATTTTGAAATTAGTAGTAACTGTTTAATTAATTTAGTAGTAACCGTTTGCAAAAGTTTTTTCTTCTCGGAATAAAATTTAACATTTACTTCTACGAATATTTGAAATAAAGTTAGTTAGAAAATAGTAGTAATTTGGTTCTTTTTGTAAGAGTTTTTTCAAAAGTCGGAGTTCAAGAGTTGACTACTCGTGCCCTTTGTTCGTGGAATCTCCGATGACAGAGGATGAGGATAAGAATCGAGATCTTGCTCTCCAAACAAAAGCCTTACTACCTTGAATTGAAATAGTAAGAATGAAACTTTGAAATTTTTCTTCCTTCGAAAATTCTTCGACCTATACAATACTATTAAATATAAATATTTATCAATTAACGTATCTCTCGAAGAATTTTTCTTTTCTTTGCTCCTTTCCTGATCTTTACATTGAGCTGAATTTCTTTACCAAAAATAACCAAACGACTGTACCATTCCAAAGACCCTTAGCCCACGACCACGTTACACCGAAAGATACCATCGTCTGGCTTCCCCATCTTCGAGGACGAACACCTCGGACCGGTAGCTCGTTTCCCATCCGTCGAACCTGGCTGGCCTGCAACTACAAATTCAAACCGTTTGAAACCGTTCGCATGGATTATCGGTGTTTCTTTGGAGGAGGAAGATGCGAGATAAAGCATCCGAATGAAAACGGTACACGAGACGCACGAGAACGTGGACAGTATCTCGAGACGGGATCGGACACGAGGCTTCACGAGGCCGCAAAAGTCTTCTGTGACACTCCAACGCTCCTCCATTTTGTTTCCACGCGTTCGCACCTTCTACGTTCCCCTTATCTCGATAAACGATCTCTAAGTTATCGCCTCGACACGGCGTTCCCATCACGAGCCGCCATTATTTCCCTCCTTGCTCCTCTCGAAGAGAGGAATAATTTTTTGGTAATTGGTACGCATCGTCGTAGATCAGGTTTAACCCAGCCTGAAAAATCGTCCTTCCTTCGTAACAACGTGTCGTATCTCTCGATCCGATGGATAGTGTAAGAGGTATTAATTCCTCTTGGTAGGTATGGCATCTCTGATTTTTCTTTCTCTTTTTTTTTTTTTTCTTAAGTTTTGCGCGATCACGTTTCCAGGCGTTGAATCACGTTAAATTCCAAGTTTATGTTATTCTTATTAATCATGATGTTCAGAATGATTTATATCATCATCGTTCTTGGTTTCTTCTTTTGAGGATAGGTAAAAATTAAGAATTTATATAATATCCGTAAATTTTCTACTAATTCGTGCCCAAATTCATTTCTTGAATGACTGTTGACTGTGCAATTGTTAAAAGATTCGATATTCCATTTATCTTTTAACGACGAGTAAAAAATTGATCCCAAAAATTCTATATTTTTCAATCCTCCAGAAGTAATTTCCACTCGTATTAGCTCTAATTAACACTGTTGATCGTTGTTATTCAAAAAACAAACGAGAACTATTTATGAATGGCGGGATGATGAATGGCGAAGCGTTTTCACCTCGAACAAACAAAGGTTTCGTTTTCGAAACGAACTCTAAAGAAATTCGCACCGTTCATTGCGGAAACTTGTGAAAAACTCGAACGACGCGAAAACTCGAGCTTTCTTTCTTTTCGAGAGTATCGAGAATATCTCGTTTTCTCGTGGCCCACAATCCTCGAACGCTTTATCTCTGCGCGCGTAAATCAAATTTCCCGCCGCGTTGGAAATCGATATTTCACCTCATCCCACGCTCGTGGAAGGGGGAATTGCAAATAAGGATCGAACAACTAGAATTTTGAACATCCAATCCGTTCCATCCAATCCGCTCGTCGCAGATTCGTATTCGTTTCCATTCATCTCTTCATTCCAAAATGACGTTAAATAAGGGATTAAGGTTAAGATCAAGTAAAGACGCCAAGTAACGATCATTACACCGTAATGATTGTTGAAACAAGATTGTTGCCATTCTTAACGTATCAATCTTGACCGTCGATTAAAAACCACCACCCCAACGGCGTGGCTCTTATATTTCAAGGAAGGGAGAACCCTCGCCGATCCAAGCGATCCCCGAGCGTCAATTAACCGGTCGGTGTCTCCGTATCAAACGAGCGACGCCGGCCTAACAAGGCTTTTCTCTTCCTTTTTTCTTTTCCTTTTTTTTTTTTTTTTTTCGTCCACCCGGAGGAAGGATCCACTCGGCTGATTTAAATAAACCATTACCGGGTGGTATCTTTCATCGACTGGCCCACACCTCCGCCCTGACACGCTCCTTCCTTCCTTCCTTCCTTCTTTCGAGTCTTCGATATATGTATATACAGCGAGAATAAAAAAATAAAAAAATCGAGGAGCCGAGTTTCGAAGGATAGGGAGGAGGGGGGAGAAGGAGGAAAGGGAGCAGCAGCACCTGCAGCACCAGAAGTAGCATCCTTGGAAGTGGCCCCCTCGCTGCCAACCGCGACATAAACGCTAACGACTGATCGGTACGGGCTGATAGAGCCTGTTAGCCAAACGCCATGCTCCTTATAGAAAACGAATATGTTCGCGGTTCCATGGTTCCACGCTCCTCCCTTGATATCTGTGTCCGTCGGGAGGCAAGGGAGGCCGATATTCGTGCCCTTTGTCCCGGCATTGTTGTCGTGACGCGGTGGCCAACCGGTGGAAATTTCGACGCGAGCGTTTCCTCGCAGGCCGATAAACGATCCGCTTGTCAATTTAACCAACGTTTTATGGGACGAGATTGGACGGTGATCAATTTTTCGAGAACGCTTCGTGGAAAATTTTCAGGGAATGAGAATTAGGAAGAATTAGGAGGTCTTTCTAATTGGACTATTTAAGAGTCGAAAAGGGTTAAAAATTTCTTAATAAAATTACTTTAATCACTTGTTAAAAATTGTTTTTATATTTAGTTTTCGTGTAATTCTTGTCCGTTTGGCATTGCAATTACTATTACATTGTTTTGAACAAATTGAAATTTTCACTTTGTGAATCGTTTTTTTTTTTTTTTTGAGGAGCTTTGGAAGAAATAGTAACAAGTATAGTATTATGGGACGAGATTGGACGGTGATCAATTTTTCGGCGGGACGAGAACGTTTCGTGGAAAATTTTCAGGAATGAGAATTAGGAAGACGGAGATTTTTCTAATTGGGCTATTTAAGAGTCGAAAAGGTTAAAAATTTCTTAATAAAGTTACTTTAATCACTTGTTAAAACTTGTTTTTATATTTAGTTTTCGTGTAATTCTTGTCCGTTTGGCATTGCAATTATCCGTGATTACTATTATTACTGTTTTAAACAAATTGAAATTTTCACTTTGTGAATCGTTTTTTTTGGAGGAGCTTTGGAGGAAATAGTAACAAGTGTAGTATTAATTTCGTTTCGAGTTCAAAAGAAGAGGATTGAATTAATCCTGATATTCGTGCAAATTCGTCGTCTTCCTCTCAGAAGAAGCGAGCAGAAACGGAGAAGAGGAGGAGGAGGAGGAGAGAGTAAGGCTTCGAAGATTACCATTCAATGGATGATCCATCAGGGCCCTGGGCCGTCGTTAAATCACGTGGCACGCAACAACACGCCCGCTCCACGCATCCGCTTATAATATACGCGTGTACGCGCGTTGCGTGCACGCCTTTCGTTCCTCCGAAGAAGAGGAGAAAGGATCGCGCGGAATTTATGCAACAGCTCGCCACGGTTACGCCCAAAGTTTGTTCAACGACACTACTGGCGTATCTGGCTTATTATTTATAAGATCCCTTGAATCCCTCGCGACAATTCGTGGCCAAGGTTTCATCCAAGAATGTTACGATGACATCGACGTGGAAGGTGTAGTGAAAAGATAGTTGAGTTAAGGAGTTGAGAAGGAAAAATATTGGTTCGAATAGGGAAAGAAGAAAGAAGAAAGACAGTTTTGAGAATCTTCTGTTTTTGAAAACGTTGTTAAAAATATAGTTTTTGGGATCAAGAGTTAGCGAGGTTGATAATTTCTGTGCTCCTCCCAATCGTATAAACGTAGCTCTATTGTATATGTTTCATTAAAGTTAAATAGTTAATCAAGCATTATTGCATAAACTGATTAAATAAACCAGTCTGTGGTTGTCGTCACGGTTACCGATCGATCAATGATGCTGGATAATGACCAATCAATCAACGGGAAGCCAGAATCGAGAATTGGAAATATACGGTTAGTAAATTCCATGGAATTAAAAAGATTAGAATTAAAAACGTATCTTCAATAATATTTTCTTTTTTTCTCTCTGTTCAATGACATCGAATTGTATATAAACTAGCAATTTCGACTTCCGTTGCGTTTCATTTACAACAATTTCTCTTTCTTTTCTTCCGATAATTATTTAAAAAAATTCTCTATCGAGACTTTTGTCTCGATAATTGTCTCGCTCTCGACAAAAAGCGTAATTTCGACAATGATCACGAGTATCAATTAACCAAGGACGAGAAGGTATCCGCCCCCTCGTTGTCCTCGGGGCTCGGTGAAAATTTCGGGGTCCGAATCCACGCCTCCCGAAAATTTCGAATTCGATTCCGCCTCCGGCCGCGTTCCGCCATTGACTTACGGCCAGCTGCGTCACTCGGGGCGATCTATTCCCCCCTAATTACAAGCCACGTCCCCGGACAACGGTCCAATATTTATAGATATCGCGGTCCACGCTCGCGAGAACCGCCTCGGGCGGCTTCCACACGACGCAAACGTATCCAAACAATAAATAAATCCTTAACGAATTCGTTTCGAAACTTCGAATGCTCGCCCCTTTCGATGCTTGATCGGCAGCTCGCTCGTAAATCGCGTTTAATATCTTTCGACGTGATGCGTTCCTCTCTTTCGTTTCTCGTAACGTTTGTGTAATTGGAACTCGAGACTCGATAATTACTATTCGAGTTGACTCGGCTGAAAACGCGCTAACGTGTATGTATTTATACTTGTGGAACATTGCTCTTTTTTTTTTAGAGAGAAAGAGAAACAGGAAGAAGATAGAAAAAGTGACGAGGCACGAATAGTAGAAATCTTCTTGAAGAGAAAAGAATATCTAACGATTGATTCGTATTTGAGGTTCAAATAACGTATTCCCATAAAGTAGAATTATATATCAACTTAGCGAGTTTGGCTCGAATTTCCAAATTCGTCGTATGAAAGATTATACGGTTTTTATTTCCTCGAGCACACTTGCCTACAAGGGATGATGGTAATTAATACGTGGAACGAATGCACGCCCACCTGCATCCGGCATACAATGCTTGCATGAATCGTCATGAATTTTGAACGAGGTGCGTATTGAATCGCGTTCTCAGTGTCTTCTGCCCATCTTCTCTCATCTTCCTCTTCCCTTCACTCCACTGGTGAACAATGGTTCCCTGAAACGGGGGAAAACGATATTCCTTGATTGCAGGTTCTAGCCGGGTTAACCCCTTCGAATGAGGTACGATCGACACGTCTCTGGCAAACACCGATTCGCGATTATTGGCGAACGACGTCATCGATGGCCGCGTTCTTGAGCGCTGGTTCCCTCTGGAACAGGAGGAACCGGCTTAATTGCGACGTTTATGGCCCCTCGAGGAAGATTGATGCGCGGCCGATGGCGTCGCTCGAAGCTTTCGTCGCTTCCTTCCTTTTGCCTCTCCTCCCTCCGCGGGGATTTGACAAATGCGAGTGAAAGTCTCGGAAGGTGAACGCTTCGCTGGGTGAAATTTCGAGAAGGAAACGGAAAATTTTTCCAATCGAAAAAATTTGACGGACTATGTGAAAATTGTTGTCTATATTAATCCCTTTCGTTCCCTTTTTTGGGAGAAAATTTTGGCAGATGGAAATTTGTAAATTTGAGGAATTTGGAAAATTTTCGAATTGATGAATACTCGTGAAAATTCCCGATTACATTTGTGATTAATTTCTTTAGTTCTGTTTTTAGGAGAAGTATAAGAGAAAATCTTGGAAGATGAACAAAATTCGTAAATTTGAAGAATTGGAAAATTTTTAAATTCTCGAAGAACTCGTGAAAAATATGTCCTAATGTATAAAAATTTGTGAATTTGAAGAATTGGAAGGGTTATAATTTCGTAAATTCGAAGAACTCGTGGAAAATTTGTGAAAATTACATTATAATTATAATCGTTTCGTTTTGAAACAAATCTTTTGAAAAATGTGAGAGAAAGTTTTGGAAGATAAATGTTTTGGTAGGGGAAAATTTGAAAATTTGAAAGATTAATGAAAAATTCGCGAAGAACTTGATAATTATATCCAGAGTCACGGTTAATTAAGGTTTTTGGAAAAGTACCAGAGAAAGTCTTGATAGATGAATATTTTAATAGACGAAAATCTGAAAATTTGAAAGACTCGTGAAAAATTCGTAAGAACTTCATAATTATATCCAAAGTCGCGTTTAATTACTTTTATCCTCTCTTTAAGTATTCTAAAAATACGAGAGAAATTCTTGGGAGGCTGAATATCCAAATAGACGAAAATTTAAAAATTTCAACAACTCGTGAAAAATTCGCGAAAACTTCTCCTAACTTCTCTCTCTCGATGCTTGATTCCTTTTATTTTTTTTAAGGATATTGTGAAATATAGAACAAACTCGTTGAATATTTCAACGAACGTTTGAAAATTCGAAAATTCGTAAAAAAAATTCGCAACAACGCCCTAAAATCGCGTTTTCTTTTTTTTTATCTTCTCTTCTAATGAGCTTATACCTCTTTATTTTCAAGAATTTGATAAAATTCTCGTAAAACATTTCGCGAAAATGCAAGTTTAACGATTCTTCTTCTTCTTTTTCTTTTCTTCCTTTTTTCCAATCTCTAGCCAGCGATGCTTCAATTAAAGATAATAGCATTCCACGTCCTCCTTTTCCCGTCCCTCTTCATCGATCCCCTTCATAATGCGACACGACTTTTTTAATCGATGTCTCGTGTGGCGAATTCCGAGGGAACTCGATAGCGTCATCGAGACGATCTTTCGCGTCTCCTCGCGTCACCTTTCCCTAAATCATCCTACCGTAAAACGTCTCTTACGAGCGTCGAACAACC
>NW_006263830.1:302858-305254 GCF_000469605.1 Apis dorsata | reverse complement strand
AAAAAAAAAAAAAAAAAATTCGAAAAGAATTCCGGCTTCTTGAAAGAACTCGCGCGAAATCATCTCTCCCCCTTCCCCTTTTCACTTTATTGGCGGAGGAGAAAAGGGAGGAAAAAGTACGTCGCGATTCGAGCGGCCATATTTATTCGCCACGGATGGGATCCAAGAGGCGCGAGACACGTCGCCTCTGATGGGCAAGAAAAATGCTCGAATGCATCGCTGGCTTTATTTTCCCCGGTTCGAGTGATTCCTCACTCTCCCTCCCCCTCCCCCTCCCCCTCTCGACTCGCAGCGGAGTCGCGTCGATCCGCGAATCTCGAGACGTCGAGATTTGGAAAATGACGTATCGGGGTCGTCTAAGCCGGTGGATGAGATCAGGATGATAGATGGTGTCTCCGGTTCACGTGGACTCACTGGCTCGACTGCATTATACGGTTGCGTATACGCCTACGTCTGCAGTCTGTTCCTTTCCGACCGATGGACGAATGGAAGAGGATTCATCGAAAACGATATTCCTTTATCTATCCTGATAATTGAAAATTTATTAATAGATGAAGCGGGGAAGGGATAAAAAATAGAAGATAAACGACGAGAAAGTACACCATTTCCAAATTTCCATCCTGGCAATTCAATCCTGAGTCCTAAGTCAAACCTCTCCGCTCTTCGCGCCTTCGTCTCTTTCTCGAACTCGATGAAATTGATCACTTCGTGTCGCGCGCTATATCTATTTATATTACTCGACACGACGTGCCTTATATATACATATATATATATATATCTTGATATTCTTTTTCTCCCCCTGTATAAAATATTCCCCGACTTGTGTAGAATTCCGTTTGCGAAAAAGTGATTTGCCGTAAGCTTGCCACATCAAATAACCATCCGTTTCCTCCCCCTCCTCACCTTCCCTCCCCGACAAAACTTCCATAAATCTTCAGAAAATTTTCCAGAAATATTTTTAACCAAGCCGTTATTTTCCGTTTATATATCCATAACTATCTCCTCGAGTAAATTTTTCCAAATCAAACGAATATTACATAATTCCAACAACGGCAAATATCTAGGATTAACCTTCACAGAGATCCCCGAATCTCTGCTCTGACAAGTTTCGAAGGAGGGAGAAAATCAGGGAAGAATGATAAAAAACGATTCGAGGATGCGATTCGATCGAAAAGGGAGTTCAAACCGTGTTGAAACTTGGCTTGGAAAAAATTCTTGAACCTCGAAGCAAGTGTTGAAGGAATGACGTATTCCTGGCAATAACTCTTGAGCCGACGAGAGGAGGGGGGAAGAAATATACGAAGGGCAGCGAAGCGAATCGGGCCGAGCGAATTACAGGCGTCATCGCCGCGATGAGGCTAATGTAGAGAGAGTTGGACGAGGTGTGAGCGTGAGTACCGGTATCGGTGTCTATATCGCGCCTCGCTATTATACGACGCGTCCACGCGTATTTGTTTTCCGCGCGAACGCTCGCGTGGCCGGATGAGTTAAGCTGTGTACACTCGGTAACGAGCGTTTCGAAAACAAGACGGCGGAGTGGAGGGAAACCTTCGAAAATTGGATCTTCGCTCTTTACGATCGGAATAGTGTAGCTAATTTTGCCGAATTTTTGGTTTTTGCTCATCGATCGTGTTTAAAAGGGAGGATGAAAAATCTAATTTTTAAAACATTATTCTAATTTTATAAGGAAAGTATCTATCTATTCACTGGAGATTGTGATTTTAATTAAATGGGAGAAAATAAATGTATCTAAATTTCATTTGAACGTATCCAAGAAATTAAATATCAAAATCAATCTATCGTAAAAATGTACGTTAAAAGTGAATTAAAACGCACGATCTTGGAAAAGCAAAAATTGAAATCCTTTTTAAAATGGATTCGTACTTGTATTTTGTAATTGCAGGGAGGTATTAAATTTTTTCTCGAAGAGATTAACAATAAATAATTTTTCTACAAGAAAGTACGAAGATCACGGATTTGTTTGTTTTCCATCCAATCGTTCCGGCTGAATACACCTTAAGATTTCAACGGGATCGGCGGTATTTCCCCTGTGTTGGGAGATGGATAATTACACGGCGGACAGGTTACAGGAAAGAGTTATGGGGTTCGAACGAGCCGCGGTGTCTTATGGCGAAGGTGGACCGAAAGCATTAAGCCGATCTCCCGCGGCGAGCGCGCATATATTACGCTCGTTTATTCCCCCCTTCGGGACGACACACGCGTCCCAGAGAGGAACGGGCATCGGCTCGATTAGCCGTCGATGATCTACGCAACCTTGGCCTCTTCGAGTCGAGTTCGAGTCAGAATTCTCGCATTCTTTCACGTAAAGGGGGAATTCTTCAGAAGGAATCGTGATCGAGCGATCACTATTATTTTTCTCTCGAAAAATTGGTTGA
>NW_006263830.1:300883-301959 GCF_000469605.1 Apis dorsata | reverse complement strand
GAAAAATTGGTTGGCGTTTAAATTAATTAATTTCATTTCGAAATTGGAATATATATGTTTCTTGATATTTTATTTTTTTATTTAGTCAATGATCTACACCATTTTTGGCCTCTTCGAATCAGAATTCTCACATTCTTTCAGATTCTTCGTAATTCTCGTGGTAATTTTCCAAAAAGAATCGTGATCGAATAGTTTTTTAAAAAATTGGCGTTGAATTAATTTCATTTCGTTTTTGGAAACTGAATATATACATATATACATGTTTTTTGATTGCAATATTTTATTTAACTATCGATGATCTACGCAATCTTGACCTCTTCGAATCAGAATTCTCACATTCTTTCACGTAAAGAAGAATTGTCATAATGTTTCTTTCTGCGCCAATCGCCATTTTGTCTCTAAGAAATTGGTTAGCATTGAACTAATCTCATTTTGTTTTTGGAAATTGAAATATACATGTTTCTTGATTGCAATATTTTATTTAGCCGAGGATGTACGCTACCTTGACCTCTTCGAGTCGAGTTCGAGTCAGAATTCTCGCATTCTTTCACGTAAAGGGGGAATCTTCGTGGTAATTCTTCAGAAAGAATCGTGATCGAACGGTCATCATTATTTTTTCTCTCAAAAAATTGGCTGGCGTTTAAATTAATTAATTTCATTTGGAAATTGGAATATATATGTTTCTTGATATTTTATTTAATGATCTACGCCATTTTTGATCCCTTCGATATTGTCGAATCAGAATTCTCACATTCTTTTCGAATTCTCGTGGTAATTTTTTTTTTTTCAGAGAAAATCGTGATTATTTAGTCTCTAGGAAGTTGGCGTTGAATTAATCTCATTTCGTTTCTAGAAACCGGAATATATATTTTTGATTAACATTGAAAACATTTTATTTAATCGAGATTGAAATGTTTTTTAAATTCGCGTTTTAAGTTTCCGGCATTGAATTAATTTTATTTCTTTTTATGTTGTACGAGATTGAAATATTTTAAATTTCTATGCATTTTTCTTTTAATTTTAAACGAGGTTTCAGTAATTATCGGGCAATCCACTTTTATCGATATGTGCAAGTT
>NW_006263830.1:298139-300696 GCF_000469605.1 Apis dorsata | reverse complement strand
ATGTGCAAGTTTATTTCTTTTTTCTTTCTCTTCTTTTTTCTTCTTTTTTTTTTTTTTTTATCGATTGAGAACCGAGGCTCAGTGATCCGTGTTCGAAGGAAAAAGTAGCAGCGTTGTGTATCGACCGCGAAAAAAGTCGGCGTCGACAGCATCCGTCCGCCTTCCGGATAACTCGAGGATCACCTCACTCGTCCGTAGATCAGTCGAGTCCCGCTCATAAATCGTGATTAAATCGAGCGGCCCTCGTAAATATCGGCCCTGCGAACCCAGTGGCCGAGGGAAAGTGAAACGAGCTGCTTGGAAATCCTCTACCCTGCTCTTCGAATCAACTGAAAACTCTCCACTCTTCGTGGAAAATAATTACCATCCTGTTTAAACAAAGCACTCCTACTTGTACACACTGTGCGAGTACGTGTTTATTTACGAAAAAAGGAAAGGAGGGAAACAAGAGCTCGAAGACACGCTCGAGAATTATTCCTCGTGAAAAAATATTCTCAAGAATCGTATTTCAATCCACTTTCTCGAATTTCTTACGATTGTTGGCTCGATTCGGCGACTCTATTTCTTATCGTTCGTCGCGAAAGTCGAGTGAAATGAAAGGCGGGAAATTTAAAAATTTGCACAAAGGGGCGAAACGTTGGAAGGACAAAAGATCGGAGAAGGGAACGTGGCAAGGGGTGGAGAGAGAAAAAGGGAGGGAAGGGGAGGTAAAAAAGGCGTCCAAGCTGTCACGTGCAATTATCCCGTCTTGGCGGGTTCAAAGGCAGCGTGAGAGAACCCTCCCGGGTATAAAAGTGTTACAAACGTGTGGTAAATGCTCATGAGGGAGAGTTGGACGACCCAGATCGAACCAGACCAACCGAGGAACCTCAGTGAACCTACCGGCCGCAAAGGATTATTCTTGGAACTCCCTTTGCCATGCAGAATTTCCCGTTCCTTTTTTCTTTAACGATAAAATTGCGAGATATAAAGTTGGCCGCCGTTAAAATTGAAATTTTATCACCCGTTTGTCACGCCAATTCCATCTCAACTGTTGTCGATCGTTGAACGAGACTTTGCAACGTAACAGAAAAAAATATATATTTTTCGTCTCGAGAGATTTAATCAGACGATTCAGTAATAACCACCGTGCTCTCAAATTCATGCAATTCTATCAATTTGTAATTATCATTAACTACTTTCCTAAAACTTTTCACCCTGTGCACTCTATATGTATATTTCCTTCTTTAAAAATCGATATCGTTTTCCATCGAATATCCAATATCGCTTTTCATTACCGATTCGTACAAAACAATAATCCGCAAAGAAACTTTTCATCTCGAAAAATTTATTATCGTCGAGGATGAATTTACCTTATCGAAATCAAGGCTACGTTTCTAAGCCGAAATCGTTAAATATTCAATGGTAAGATCAAACAGGATCCGACGTCGGGGGCGAGGACGCGGGGGCCGAAGCGCGTCCATTGACCCGTGAAATCCACAACGAATAACCGGTGGCAGGTTGTCGATGTCGCGGGGGCCTTTGGGAGCAGGCTTTTATTCCCGCGGAGGGTCGACAGAGATTTCCGCCGCGGCTATAGTCTAACATAAGAGGCCTGATTGACAGGCCCGCTACACACCTAAGATACCCGACGTGTCCGTGCTCCGACTTCCATTTCACGCCACTCTGCCTCCGCTGTCGTCTCGCTTTTCCGCCGTTTCCCCAATCTCTGATCTCCTCTCCTTCGATTCCACCAATTTTTTTCCTTTTTTTTCTCTTTTTTTCTGAAATTTGAATTTTTCTTTCTTCGTTTTTCGTTTTCGTTTCCTCGTTTCTTAAATAAAAAGTTGTGCAACTTTCCTTTTGACTCTCACAATAGGGGTTTATTCGCCTGTGAAAAAAATGAAAAAAAATTTTATAATGGATAATTAATGGAATATCTGGTCCACAGTATAGTACGATTTCTTTTCATATTTTTTTCAAATTGTTGAAAAATAAAATTATTATTTACAATTTTGCTGTTTTTTTAATTTTCTTTCTGGTGTCATTACAAAAGGCAAAGCTTTAGTTTTAAAATAAAAAAGGAATTGGAACTAGCTGCTACAAAGGTAACTACAGTAATTTTTATTATCATTGATACTAATCACGCGTTATCAATCTCGAAAAGATCGATCGAAATTTTTGTGTAAAATCATCGTGTAATTCAATATATCAATTTCTTTTTTCAAACAACAAACTTTCAGAATTCCTCCTTTTTTATCGTTCTTCAACTCACTTTGAAAAAATTCCAGTTTCTTAAATGGAATATGTTTCAAATGAAGTTTTCGCGTACAATGACAGTGAGAAATTTTAAAAATCCGCAATGACAACACGTATTTGAAAATGTGAAAACTTTAAAGATAAACCTTTAAAAAGTTATTTATATACAATAACTTGATCCCAAGTTTCTGTACACCAATGAATTTTTTCTGAGAGAAACAACAGTTAATCATCGAAATGTATCAGAAAAAGAGGAAGGTTCGTCGAAAATATCGATACATTCGTTTCGACACTTTCTTCGCAATGAAATTCACGAAAA
>NW_006263830.1:294392-298078 GCF_000469605.1 Apis dorsata | reverse complement strand
GAGAGAGAGAGAGAGAGAGAGAGAGAGAGAGAGAGAGAGAGCTCGTGCTGCATCGATGCTCATGCGAGAGATTTCATTAAGCGGTCGACCCACCTCCACTTCGTATAATATTTCTGCTCTCGGTTTACGATGGATTAATATTGAATTTATGAGAGAAGTTCAAAACGTTTATTGGGCAAGAAACTTGGCCGGTTATACAGCCTCATACACAAAATCCTGATGCCTGGCTCACGGATTCGAAATTGAGAAAATAAACTTGTTGGAAGATCAATCGATACGTTCCATGAATTTTGATACATATCCTTTTGAAATATTGAATATTGAATCGAATCCTCGTTCCCCTTACTATACAACTTTTCTATAATTGATCAACCGATCCCGCCTCTTCTCCTGTCCTATCCAATCGAATCGAGTTTTGACAAACTGTTAGATAAATTGGAGTGAAAAAAATAAATAAGGGAGCTTCCAAACTTGCTTCGACGCCCTGTTATTTATCATCTCGAAAGATGAAAGAAAAAAAAAAAAACGAATATCAGACAGAAAATTTTGAACCGAAAAGAAACTTGAAAACCGGTCCCGAAGAATCACGGAAAAAACGTCGACAAAAATCGCAGTCTAGCCCCTCTCCCCCTCTCTCCAACTCTCGAGAGAATTTCACCCATCATTTCACCCGTCATCCGAGTTAGTCGAACGAGATTCCTCCTCCACCACCTCCTCCTCCTCCTCCTCCTCCTCCTCCTCCGGTTAGATACATCGCAGAAATTGAATCCGAGAAAAGGTAAGGAGGAAGCGTGTTTCCAACGCGCAAAGGGAGCAATTTCTCAAGTGATTACCTTATAAAGAGGAAGCTACGAAGATATTCGAGGCCGCGGCATTGAGTGACATTGAGCCATCCTTCCGAGCCTTCCTTCCTTGGGCCTCTGAAAAGAAGGGCGGGAAGGGGAGAAGCGGCCGTGGCCGCGCCGTGGATAAGGCGAGGGAGGGAGGGGAAAGGAAGAGGAGGAAGAAACCGGCGGTTTTTCCCGAGTGGAGGAAATTGAAAAATCCGAGTTAAAGGATGGGCCGATGCAGAAGAAGCGCGTGTCTCCGCCGCCGCTGCTCTCGCCACCACTGCTCGAGTATTTAATTTAACTTTTTCCTCGTTTTACCCGCATTTCCAATTTTCCCTCCTCCTCCTCCTCCTCCTCCTCCTCTGATGGTGCCACCACGAGTCACCTCCTCCTCCCCTCGAGGACGAGGAGGACTCTTCCTTCCCCTCCTTTCCAAAGGAGGGAATCCAGAGGTGTTGCTTGGAGACTGACTTTCTCTACGATCTCTTTCCACGATGTTATTTCTATTCTCGAGCAGTATCCACTGTTAGCTGCTTGAAAGAAGTGTGGCGGCAAGAGGGGCAAGCAATAGCAGTGGCAGAGGAGCTTGAATCGTAAAAATTATTTTCGTTGAGGTTATGTTATGAGGATTAAAATTTGGAAATTGAAGTATGGAACTTAATTAATTGTTGCAGTGGCATATTCGTGTATTTACGATTGAGTAAATATTTGTAAATATAAAACTGTTGTATATATAAAAATTTTATTTCTTCGGTGATTCAGGGGGAAATTTAACGGTTACTTCGATTGATTTATCGTTCGAAAAACGTAAAATAATAATCGCGAATAACTACTTGTCAAATAACTATCGAACGAATACAAAGTACAAAGAACGAATCAATTATAATAAGCTACGAATAAATGTTATTCAAATGTTATTTTAATTACCTGAAAGCGATTTTATTCGAGATTTTCAACTTTTCAAACTAGCCCAACTCTGAATTCTATGCCTGTGCTAATGCATCGAGGTTTAAATACTCGTTTTATCTCTGTCACGATCGAATCAATATACGCGAAAAATAGCATTCTAGAAACAGAAATACGCGTGAAAATTACACATTAATTCTTCTTTCTTTCCATTGGAATAAACAATACACAGAACTTTGAAGTCACCAAATTAATTATTCCAAATATTCTCAACTTCTAATTATTAATTATTCTAATTATTCTAGTTATATCAACGATGACGCTCGCTTAAGTCTATCGTTTTTTCATCGCGTGACGTCACTAATAATAATAATAATAATTCCGGTGCAGACCCCTTGCGAGGAGGAGAGAAGCAGAGCTAGTACAGGTGTCGAGGCGGATAGGAAAGGCCTCTGGCCTCTCGATAGAGTCATTAGAGTGAGAGCAGGTGAATCGGAACTCGCGTAATTTCTTCGACCGCAGAAGGAGGAGGATCCGCAGCTGCGTGCAGCGACCAGGTAGGCCAAATTACGTTGGCCGATAATAAGAGAAATAAAATAGAAATCTCTCGAATCGAGGGTTTCCCTATTCGGGAGAAGGAACGAGGTTAGAATTTCATTTGGAAGGCGAGGGATATATGTATCCTGGATTTGCAACGTGGCGAATCGATAAACGGAAGATGGGAAGATGGATGATGATGTTTGGGGGAGGGGAGGGAAGGTTTCAAGCGTGAAGGTTAAAACGGTTGAAGAAAGAGATGTATCCTTTTCAACGCGATCATCTTTAATCTGTAATAATGTAAGTATAAGAATACCGTGACGAAGCGTATCTTTTCCGTGTTCGAGAGAAGAAAGGTGTTCTTCGTGTAAAATCAAAGAGACGAAGATTCTTTTTTTTTTTCTTCTTCTTCTTTAAAGAATTGAAGGAATAATTGAATTGATACTCCGGGTTAACGAAAAATAGATGAAATTTTTATCGAGAAGATGTGATCGCGAAAAGTGCAACGGAGAAATTTTTCACGAAGGGCACCGGGATTATTAATGTTAAATTTGATGAATGAAATATACGAGCTCCGCTGTATTTTTATCCTCGAAATGAATAATTAGGGAACGAGAGTAATGCATATTTACGAGGGAATTTTCGAAAATTTTATCAAAAGTATCTTTTTTTCTTCACGATTGGATGGACAAATTCAACTTGTTCGTTTTCAAAAATATCTTGAATAATATTCGACGGCGACATCGACTCGAGGTTTTTCTTTATTAAATTTTCCTCAAAGTGAACGCGGTAAAAAAATTGTAAAAAAAAGGAAACGAATTGCGAAAGAAGTTATTTGCAGAATATTTCGAATCATCGAGCACGATCCCTAATTATTACGTTCCAAGTTAAATCTAGGATAATTGGGGCGCAAGGGAGACTGGTTTTTCTTCGCGGCAATACGATAATTACCGGTGGAAAATAGGCGGCCGTGCTTTAATCATCGGCTTCATTACGGAGGCAACATTTTATTCAACAGGTAACACAGATTTTCGCGTTAAAATTAACAACGTTACCGAGCTCATTAACGGAGCAAATATATTATTCCCCCTGCTATTTTTCTCATTCGTTCAGAAAAAGAAAGAAAGAAAAATTTCCCTTTCAATCCCGCAGTTTTCTTTCCAAGTCAACGCCGATTGTTCCCCGGCAAACGTTCGCAATCATCGACGCCGTTAAAGGAAAAAATTATCTCGAAATTTTCCTTTTTTAACGGGACACGTTTTGTACGAAAAAAACGAATTTTCTAGAAAGGTTTTTTCAAAAATTAATCGAAAGTCGTATTCGTTCAAATTTTCAATCGATTAAATCAATGCCAAATTATCGACGCAGTCGAATTCGGAACAACAGAAATTTTCCTATCGAGCGAAATTTTCC
>NW_006263830.1:285154-294212 GCF_000469605.1 Apis dorsata | reverse complement strand
TTCCTATCGAGCGACATTTTCCTATCGAGCGAAATTTTCCTATCGAGCGAAATTTTCCTATCGTTTACAGAGAAAATGTGTCGATCGAACTTTTGAATCCTCTAAAACCAATAACACAATTCGCTTCTCTTTTTAAATCTAACCTCAAACGTATCTTTTCAATATTTGTTTTGTCTATATATATAAATCGTTTAATGAATCTTTTTTTTTTTTCCTTCCTTCTAATGAAAATGTATCTGAGAAACGTGCAGCTGTCGTGACCCAAAATTTTTCTTCCAAACGGAAATTAGATATAGAAGATCACTGCTTTATGATCCACGGTATATCAAAGACCGGATCCTACCTGGCGCCACGGTGATTATGGCCCTAACTGCCAGATAATAATAGCATATATCACCTGATGCGCGGATAAAGAAGAAGAAGAAGAAGAAGAAGAAGAAGGAACAATTTTCCTACTACCTGTTCAGCCAAAAAGGGGACTGGCATCTACTCACTTGCATGGTAATTAACCCCTTTCATTGCCGCCGCAGCGATAAATTCGTTTCGTTCGACAAGAAGAAACTTATTTATTATCCTAGAAGAAGGAAGGGATAAAAAATATTCCAGAAATCTCCTCCTTCCTTCTCGCGGATATTAATCCTTTGCGCTCGAGAGGCGAGTTTCAATCGTCAAAATATATTTGCATATTTGTATTTTCATATATATTTTCTTTTTTATTCTACGCAATGTAAATTTCTTTTATATATTTAGTTATACTTTTATTATTCAAGAAATAATAAATTACAATAAATAAAATAGTATTGTTTTCCATAAAATTGAATCGCCATATAAACTCGGAATCGGAAAAAAATAATTTTGTTCTATCTTTCGAACCTTGCTGCGTTTCACAACTCGAATGATTCACGTTAGATTATCTCCGAATAATAAGAACGCGAATATTAATTTGCGAATACTATTTCCTTAGAGAAGATCATGTCAAGTTGCTACTTCGAAAAAAGTCGTCGAGCGCGAAGGGTTAATTTAATTAATATTCGAGAAATTGGAAATTTCGATTGGAGATCAAAAGTGGACGCTTTTATAGCGGCACGCTTCTCGAAAAATTTCCTTAATTGTGCGATTCGAGACGAGAGCATAACATGTTTGGAGCGTTCGTTGAAAAAAAGAAATCGAGTGGACGTATCGATAGATAGATCATCAATTCTTCATTGTTCATACTTCACGTAGGTAGTCAAAATTAATCGGTCCCACGAATGACTTCTCTCCCCCTCCTCGTCCCCAAAAGCTCAATTTTCCCCGCTCGCAAACTTTCCACTTGCGGGAATTTCGAAGATCCGGTTCACGTAGTGGCAATTGCTTTTCCATGACCTCGTTTCCAACGATTGTCAGCCAATTTCTACCGCTCTTCAACCGCCCTAGACGCGATTCTACGTGATTTGCGACTCGAATGCGCCTCCTCGCCCCCTCCCTCCCCACTGTCCTCCCCATCGAATATCTTTTCAAAACTCGACCAAACATTTCCATACACGCTGTGCCGAGTGTACAATCTGTCTCGAAGAAATCTCTCTCCCCCTCTCTCCCTCTCCCTCCATGCCAGACTTCCACGCTCGTTTCTTGCCGCGACTTCCGTTTTCTTCGACGGGACGAGAGTTGCGGCCGGCTGCAGAGAGAGAGATAAACAGAGAGAGAGAGAGAGAGAGAGAGAGAGAGAGTTCCTCCCTACGCGTTGTTCACGGCCGAATCGTTTTATTCGCCGACAACGGGCATCGTCGCCGGTAATAAAGACATTAACAGAGGCAGCCGCGGAACGATCCAAGGCCTTCCGTTCCAGGAGGCCGGCCAGTTCGAGCAAACTTTCGGCGAAGTGATTTACGCGCTGCGAACTATAATTATCGAAGCGCCGCACGAAAACGCTTCCACGTATTTATCCTTCGTTTCTGGTCGCGCGACTCGACTCGAGAAACCGGCCGGATCGAGAGTTAATACTCGTCGGTCGAGATGGGGACGGAAAACGTCGTTTTTCCTCCTTCCTTTCGATTTTTGTATTGTATTTCGAGCGAGAGAAGTGTGCGATGTGTAACGACGCGGAGAGTATTTTTAAGTGATTAAGTTAATGCGCGAAGAAATATGTAGATGTATCCTTTTATTCGAGATTGGAATATTTTTCCTTACAATTTTGTTACTTGGAATCAAAAATCTTAATATTCGAATATTCTTTTAATTGAATTTTGATCATTATAAATTTTGGTATTTCATATTTTTGCTATTTATGGATTTCATAGTTATAATTTTGTTACTGAAATTATGGAAATTAGAAATCGTATGATTTCCTCTTATTTTCTAAAATCTTCATACGTTAATATTCGAATATTCGAATATTCTTTTAATTGAATTTTGATCATTATAAATTTTGGTATTTCATATTTTTGCTATTTATTTCATAGTTATAATTTTGTTACTGAAATTATGGAAATTAGAAATCGTATGATTTCCTCTTATTTTCTAAAATCTTCATACGTTAATATTCGAATGGGGGGGGATTCTTTTAATTGAATTTTGATCATTATAAATTTTGGTATTTCATATTTTTGCTATTTATTTCATAGTTATAATTTTGTTACTGTGAAATTATCGAAATCAGAAATGATGATGATTTCCTCTTATTTTCTAAAATTTTCATATGTTAATATCCGAATATTCTTTTAATTGAATTTTGATCATTATAAATTTTGGTATTTGATATTTTTGCTATTTATGGATTTTATAATCATAATTTTCTAAAAGTCTTGTTTTCTAAAAAATAATTTCCTTTACACGTTGATATTTTTTTAATTGAGATTGAACTATTATAAATTTTGATATTTTTTCCATGGATTTCATAAAATTTATCGAACGTTAATTAGAATCGTGTTACTATTAAAAAATCAAAGAATTTTTATATCAAAAATTTCTCTCTTCTATATTCTCAGACGTTTCTGGAATCTGTAAATACGTCCATAAAAACGACGATGATACCGAGTTACGCGGAGCTTTAAAGATTTCAATCGAAATTCACTCGAGAGAGAGAGAGAGAGAGAAAAGGGGGAATCGAGGGACGATAAAATCGAAGGAAGAATGTACTCGTGGTACTCGCAAGCATCGAATTTCTGTTACGTTATGTCCGTCATAACCTGGATTTAGAAGACACCGGTAACGAACAAACGACACACCTGAGATGCTTGCCTCTCCCTATCCTGTCCGCTTTATTTTCTGCTTCGCTATTTCGCCAACCATAGCCGAGAATCACAGTGTACGAACGAGATAGTATCCCTTCAAAAGTTATTATTGCTTTGTGGAAATTGTAAATTTTTTTACATCGTTCAATTGTTTGTTGAACAAGTAACAAGATATTATGGACTCTTTGATACTTTGGCGATAAATTCTACGCGGGATATATCTTCGTAATATATATTCAATGACAGAATACAACGATCGCGATTTTAAGTGGAAAATGGAATTTGAAATACGGAATTTTAAATTGGAAGCTCGACATTGTTAAAACTGTATCGTTTTTTTAAAAAGAGGCGAATCGTTTCTACATTAAAAGTAAAATGATCGCGATTTTTCACAGCGAATGCGAATAATATAATTACGAAATTAAAAATATAATTTTTAAATTATTTTTAATCCGCTTGAAATTTGGAATAAATATTCGAATATTCGGAATATTCATGAGATTCTCTTACACGAGTTAAAACTTGGCAGGAAAGTTTGTTGGAAATATAAATTTAGCCTTCGGGCGAATATATACGATAGCCGATCTTTGAAAAAAAAAAAAAGAAAAGAGAAAAAAAAAGAAAAGAGAAAAAAAATAACACGAAAAGACTTGGAAATTCTCACAGATAAACGTGAGGAGAGAGTTTGAAAGAAATTGTGTGGAAAAAACGTGAAACGTCCGCGAAACTTGCAGTTTGCTTTAAGCGGTTAGGTAAGGAGGGAGCATAATCGGAGATAAAATGGCGGGTCACAGAGGTCCGCGATTAGCGTGCTTCCTCGACTCGTGGCCCGAGGCCACGATGATGCCGTGATGGATAAACGAGAGGCTCGTTTCGACTTTTGACGACTTTGTCTGCAACTTGACTGGGACCCCGACGACTCCTCCATGGGATCCTACGCTGACAGCTGTTCCACGCCACGGATCTCCCCCCCTTCCTCGTGTCCGCGTAGATTCGTTCCGCCGTGGACGCGGTGATTATGCTAATTCTACGAAAACCGGTCGACCGCCGGCCATATTGCGATTAGAATATTCCTTCCCAAGCCAAGGTGATAGCCGGATTTCGATTCGAAAATTAGAATTAATCTCGTTTCGAAAACTGTTGATTTAAACCCGTTCCTTAATTTAGAAATTTTCGACCCTTGTCGAGAAAAAATTAATCTTTCTTTCTTCGAATTTTTTTCTTTCGATAATCGAAATTCTCCAACATTCTTCCGTTTAGAATCGTTTAAAATTATTTAGTTCAGAGAATTTTAGAAAATCTTCTTTGGAAAATTTTTTTTCTCGTCTTGCTATTTTTAGTCGGCCATATTGCGATTAGAATTCCTTTCCAATTCAGAAATTCGAAGGATCTCAAAATAATTTAAAATTCAGATTCCAATTTAGAATTTTTGAAGGCGTCGAAGAAAAATCTTTCTTCGAATTTTTTTCTTTCGATAATCGAAATTCTCCAACATTCTTCCGTTTAGAATCGTTTAAAATTATTTAGTTCAGAGAATTTCAGAAAATCTTTCTTGGAAAATTTTTTTTCTCGTCTCTCTTGCTATATTTTTAGTCGGCCATATTACAATAAGAATTCCTTTCCAATTCGAATGATCTTGCTCAAAATAATTTAAAATTCAGATTCCAATTTAGAATTTTCGAAAGCGTCGAGAAAAAATTAATCTTTTTTCGAATTTTTCTTTCATGGATCAGGTTGTAATTGAAATTTCTTCCTTCAAGATAATCTAGTAATTTTTAACTCGAAAATTGGAATCACTTCGTTCGTCTTCGTATATTTTTCATCGACTATATTCCGATTGCAATTCCTTTCCAACTCAAAAATTCGAATGATCTCGCTCGAAATAATTTAAAACCGTTCCAACCTAGAATTTTCGGAGGAAAAATTAATCTTTCTTCGCGGTGTGTTTTCTTCGCCGGTCCCGAACACTGTCGTCGTTAAACACTTGTTTCTCGAATGCGAGGCAAAGTTTAAAGCGGGTGGAAATCTCGTAAAACGTGTTCCAGGAAGGCGAGCGTGCATTATTTAACGCGACACAGTGCGGAGAGGCGTCTTATTGTCGAGCGAAAATATGCTCCCTTTTCCGCGAGCAGTTTCTCAGGACCGGGCTATTAATGACTATTTGCGCGCCAGATAACGAAACGATTAAAGCAATTAGTTCGAGCCTTCGAGCTCGTACGAGAAGAAGGCAAAAGCAAACAAAAAGAAAAAAAAAAAAAAAAAGAAAAATCACTCCACCACTCCGTTAGAAAATTTCTTTCGCCTTTATTAAAATCGCCATTTCCATTTATAATTAAAATTCCTTACTTTAAAACAAATAATTATCGAAGAAAAACTGAATTCAAACGATAATACGCGTTTGAGATGGCCCTGTTACGAGATAATGTAAAATTATCTCCCCCTTTATTAAAACGTTAATTGCTAATAGCAAGAATGCATAAATTTATCCTTGCTGTTTCGCCTTGTTTATTTTAACGTTCTCCATTTGTTTCCTTACCTTTGATTAATCGCGTGGCTCAAATCGCAATCGGGCGGCTTCAAAGGGAGGATCGCGCGGCTACAACGCGAGCAAAGCGGCGTTCTAATTACAGCGATTATTTCGTGATTAATCGAGACGCCAAGAGACAACGCCTCGGGGAAAGCAGATTTGTCGCCGAGCATCTATCAGCCCCGGGATGCAGTAACCGGTGCCTCTTCGAAAACCCGAAAGTTTCCCGAAAGGAAACGTGTAATCTTCTTCCCATCGTTACGTCGCGAGCACGGTACAAGGGAGAGATACTTTCCAATAAGGGGTCCTCCGGGGGACTGCATCCTCCACCGTCATCCTCTTCCCACCGATTTCTTCCTAGTGGGAAACAGCGGAGGCGAATCGAAGATAAAAACGCGTTGAGTGGGAAGGGAGAAATAGGAAAAGTATCACGAGGATTCTCGAGAGCCGTGGCTCGATTACGATTTCGTATGTGAATCGATCTTTACGAGATGATTTCGTCCAAAATATCGGATAAATATCTTCGAAGATATTTGACTTCGAGAAAAAGTAACGGCCACTTTTCTTCCATCAAACGTTCGATAATTTCTAATTTTCACAAGCACAAGTTGTCGAGAGACACTCGCGAACAACTACGTCTTTCCACTTCCAAGCGTCGAACACGAAAGACGAAAATCCATCGGTTTTGTTTACATTGATACGAAACGCGTACTACGAGGTCTACGAGGTAAATCCGTTTATGTTTACTTTCCGATGTGTTATGAAATACATTCCGTAACGTCGTTTAAAGAGAAACGATATTTTGATCGTGTATTAATTTTGCACAAGAAAAAAAGTAAAGAACGTAAAATGTAACGAATGTAGTTAATCGTTCTTTTTACAATACACGTAATTATCTTACGTTGAATACGCAACAAAATTTTATGAAGATTAAATAACCGATATCAGGAGATATTACAGCGAATCAGGAAAGTGTTCAAACACTTTTTTATTGCTTCGTGAAACGTTATATATGGATAAGGATTATGTAATTTTAATAAAATTTCGTACAATTTCTTCTTTCTCTCGCGAGATATTTTATAAGGAGGTGAAATTTTTGTTTCTTTAAATTAAAAATAACTTTACAAGAACAGAAATGAAATTACATTAAAAAATCGAAAAATATGTAAATTTTCCAATCTTCCTGAACAAAACACCGAATTCTATATATACTACTTGTACAACGAACGCATTGATTCTTCAAAAATATTTCTCCAATCATTTCTCCCTCCCCTCAACAGTCGTCAACAGACTCAACTCGAAACATCCTGCTATGCACTCTCGATGTCCCTGCTGCATCCAGAAGCATCCGAACCAACCAACTTCGTACCTTTTCGATCGGGACGGAGAGTATTATTAAATTCCTGACCTCGATATTTACGACCCCCCCTCCTCTCCTCGGTTCGGCTACCGTTTCATCCTTGCCAGAAACTTAATATTTAGCATACGTGGCCACTTTATTATATCCCCTTAACCGGGGATAGAGCGACGAAAAGAAAGCGCGCGTGGATAGTGGAGTTAGCTCGAAGAGGGGCTCGAAGAGAAGCCGATGCATAGGCGGACGCTGCCCGGCCAGCCTCGCGTAGTATTAAGTCATTACGCTCGGCCCCGGTCCTAATAATACCCTTCGCCTCGCTTCGAGTGAGCGAACCGACCCGAGTCCGCTCCATCCATCCAGTTGTCCGCCACGACGACGTGCCGCGTCCTCTTCGACCGTTTGCAGAGGTTCTCACGCGAATCCCCCACGCGATAGATTTTCGACATTATGCATATTTCGTCGATCCTCGAAATGCCAGAACGTGGCTACCGTGTTTGCGTATTTTTGGCTGGAGAAGGAGGAGGAGAAAAAGGAGGAGGAGGAGGAATCGTGAACGAGGGGGATATATTGTACTTTGATCTGGGAGGGAAAGGAGAACAGTGGTCTTTCGAGGATTGATAGTGGGAAAAATGATCGGATTGAATGATTTTTATCGACGCGTGCGGTTGAATTATATTATGTATAGATGTAGGATTTTTATCAATTTGAAATTCTTAAGACAACGATTAAACAATTTCAGAAGATCAAGGATCGCGTATTTAATCATAACAAGTCAAAAATTGTCGAAAATTTAAATGTTTTAATGGATATGTGTATTTTTCTGTTTTAATTTATACTTTTCGATTGAAATAAATTGATTTTTTTATTATCAAACTGGAAATTCTTAAAATCCATAAATAATGATTAACCAATTTCAGAAAATATGAATATCGTATATCTGATCAAAAATTATTGAAAATTTATGTTTTAATGCAAAAAGGTCAAATTTAGAATGACTATATATATTTTTGTGGTCAGTAACAATTTATACTTTTCGATAGAAGAACCAAATTGATTTTATCTTTCAATTTTTATAATACGATTTTCCTTAAATAAATGATTTTTTATTAACAACTTTCAGAAAATACAAAATTGCATCTAGTATCTAATAATAAATCAAAAACTATTGAAAATCTTTTCACTTTAAATAATTATATATATTTTTATAGCAATTTAATACTTTTCAATAATTTAAAAATTAAAATAAAATTATTAATACAATTAACAACAGGATAGAATAAACCAAATTAAAAATACACATTATCCTGATGAATTCTACTTGTCAAATAAATAACCCACGACCGAAATAAATTTCAATCCTCCTTTCCCGGATAAAA
Organism: Apis dorsata; assembly: GCF_000469605.1. Lineage (NCBI taxonomy): Eukaryota > Metazoa > Arthropoda > Insecta > Hymenoptera > Apidae > Apis > Apis dorsata. Next base: position 285,740 of record NW_006263830.1, on the reverse strand, counting down.
CGCGTTTAATTACGATACACCACGGAAAGAGCGTCCGCCAATCCGTTCACCGTGGATGACAGACGACGACGAGGTTTTCACGTGCATGGGAGAGGAGAGGGAGGAGGGGAGGCGACTCGTGGAATCGGCAAGGACCACCGGCCTCGTTCTCCTCTCTTATGCCCGTCGGCCTCTCGTGCCTTTGCTCTCGTAATATCTTATTACACGATCGCTGCATGCCTCCTCGGTGCGCATGCGCGAGTCGAGGTGCACGCGCGAGGCGTGCTCACCCACGTCTACCTGTCACCGATCGCCCTTTCTTATCGTATCTCGATATATCGAACCGAGAAGAGAGATCGAGAAAACTAGAGGCGCGATTGTATATTATTCTCTCAATCGATTATTCGCTCGATCCGAAAATAATCGTTATCTTTTCGTTCAATTCGAAAGAAAGATATGTTTCTCCTTTTTTGTTTCCCTCCTTTAAGTAGGGAGTGGAGAATTGTTTTAATACTTGTATCTCGGAGAGAAGAAAGATTTCTACGATGAGTTTGAAAGTTGGGTGAAGGGGTTTCGATTCTCCAACGTTTTCGAGTAGAAGAAGAAG
>NW_006263830.1:278133-284997 GCF_000469605.1 Apis dorsata | reverse complement strand
AGAAGAAAGGGGAGGAGGGGGGGGTGAGTGAGTATCGAGAAATGCTTCTTTGTCGAGTGGACTCCTTTGATCGACTCTCGGGGACGGTTGCTTCGCAGAGATAAAGGGTGAGAATCCTTGACACGTGGCCCAATGATTCCCGGAAGACAAGGAAGCTTTCTGCAAGAGATGCATCCGCGATTCTCACCAAGGATATATAAGGATACGTAAGGATCGCGAATCGATTAAGAGCAGAGAGGAAAGAAGAGTCAGTCAAAATATTATTCTATCATTCTATCACGCGTATTTTCTTAATTTTCCGTATCGATCACCGGTTCAAAAGAAAAAAAAAAGAAAAAAAGAAAAGGAAATTCACGATTCTCCAAGAGCTCGATTCTCCTCGGCTTGGTTTAATTAATTTCACGGGGAAACGGGCGATTCACAAGGCAAGGTCTTTAAGACGGTATAAAGCAATTGCCTCGGAGTCATAAAATCGCTAATTACAAGGTCGCAATCAGGTTTCCCGCGATCACGGCCAACGCGAAACGCTCGAGAGAGAGAGAGAGAGAGAGAGACAGACAGAGAGAGAGAGACTCTTTGTTCCGACTCTTTGCCCACGTCGATTTCTCCGCGCGCCACGGACCACCAGCGCTTCGTATGAAGTTATTATCTCCCTGGCGCTGGTTCTCCCTGGCCAAGAGACCACGCATCGCCCGCCCCGACGCACTGTCAGCTCGCCTCCTCTCCTTCAACGGGTCCTCGAGAAGGTGGAAAGCGGGGAGGGAGGAAGGACGTTGGGGCGAACCCTTAAAGTCACGCTCCAGACTCGCATCAACGCCGTTAATATCTTGTATTAAAGGACTTATCGGCCGCGTCGAAGAAGCCGCGCGTCGAATCCGGAATCCGTACGAGGCACGGGTCCCGCCATTTTCGAGAGTCGAACTTTTTCTCTCATATGTGTGTGTATGTATGTGTGTGTATGTATGTAGTTCGAAGACTCGTTGAAATTGTATCGTGCTAGCACGAAATGCAAAAGTAGATATTACCATTACTATATTGGCTATCCCTCCATGTTTGTAATCAATTTTTGCACGATTGGAGAAAAGAATAGAGGAGAATGTTACTTGAATTTATTTTTGAGAAGATTTGTAGATATTTAATTTCCTCGATTGCAAGGATTGCAAGTTTTCAAGAGATAAGGAGAATATTACATTTTGTGATATTAAGAGTATTTGATTTGATCGTATAAATATTCGTATAAGTTTTAAACATTATAAGTATGATTCATGAGAGTTCATATGTCTCATTAAAAGATTATCTCTAGTGTTTTTGAATAAAGCATCCCCTGAAATATATAACAATTGGTAATTTATATTACAAAACAAATTTAAGCTCGAAATTCTTTCGAATATTATTTATGTAAACAAATGTTCATTGATCCAACTCCTTGCTCAAAGAATCATCGCGCGCAATGATATGCAATCATTCGTCTATTCTTCTCTCTCGAACCGAGTCAAATCTCGAAACAAATACCTAGCCTGAATATAATGAAAATAAGAAAAAAAAAAAACATAGGATCATAGAACGATTTGCTTGATATCAAAGAGGGGAAAAAAAAAAAAAAAAAAAAAGGAAAACCGAAGAAAGGATCGAAAGACAATGTCAGCGATGGCAACCGCGGCCGAGTCTCAAAGGCGAGCACCGTACACCGGTCGTAAATCTCGTCGAGTCGCCATGGAATCGATACGGCCTCGTTCTCTCGGTCAAAGCTCGTTAGTGATTCGCTCCGTGGTGAAGTTGCTCTAATTGGAGATCGTCCTCCGTAAGGAAATCGGCCGTCCCTCTATGAACCGGCCTGGTTCACCACCAGATGGTAACCAAACTCGATTTTCATCTTCGTTATTATTCCGTGGATGAAAAATGCTTCGCGCGGAATCGAAGAGTGTTTCAAGAAAGGGTATATGTTCTGATATTAGTTAGATCTCTTTTCAAGCTCTTTTATATTCTTACACGTGGAACTCGTTAACCCGTTTCTTTAATTGATATTCTCTGCGAAAAAAGTATTAATCCACTCGTGTCCAAAAATCATCGTGATAAGATACTTTAACTCGAAATTTCCAAAGTTTATTATTATGCGATCGTATGATAAATGTCAAGCAAGAAAGAGTATATATTCTGATATAATTAGATCTCTTTGCAAGCATTTTTATACTCGTTAATCTGTTTCTTTAATTAATATTCTCTACGAAAAAAATATTAGTCTATTTCAAAAATCATCGTGATAAGATACTTTCACTCGAAATTTTCAAAGTTTGTCATTATGCGATCGTATGATAAATGTCAAGCAAGAAAGAATATATATTCTGATATTAATTAGATCTCTTTACGTTTTTATACTCATTAACCTGTTTCTTTAATTGATATTCTTTACCAAAAAAATATTAACCCACTCCAAAAATCATGGTGATAGGGAGACATTTTAACTCGAAATTTTCAAAGTTTGTCATTATGCGATCGTATAATAAATATCAAACAAGAAAGAATATATATTTTGATATTAATTAGATCTCTTTGCAAGCATTTTTATACTCGTTAATCTGTTTCTTTAATTAATATTCTCTACGAAAAAAATATTAGCCTATTCCAAAAATCATTGTGATAAGAAGATACTTTAACTCGAAATTTCCAAAATTTGCAAGAAAGAGTATATATTCTGATATTAATTAGATCTCTTTACGTTTTTATACTCGTTAACCTGTTTCTTTAATTGATATTTTCTACCAAAAAACTATTAATCCACTCCAAAAATCATCGTGATACTTTAACTCGAAATTTCCAAAATTTGTCACATGCGATCATATAATAAATGTGAAGCAACGTAATTGATGTAATAAAAATATATGATGTTTAGAAAAACATTAATTAGACTTATCTTCTTTATACATCCATTAAAAAAAACCTAGTAATATCAGAATACCACTTAATTCTATCTTCCTTCGAAAAATTGTTCGCCATCGACAAACAATAGCACAAAACGAAGATGATGAACCACCGATGATACACGTATTCGAATTGATTCTCATAAAACGATTGTCCGCGAGGAAAGATCGGCTGTTCCTTGAGGAGCCATTTCCCCGCCTCATTAACCGCGTTTTCCGGCAACTTTCCGGAATTTCCGCTCCTCGTGCGTTCTCCGTAACGCTCCTTTGATCGGCAACGTCGCGTTGCAATCTGGCGGAGTCTTGTCCCCCACAAAGTATACGAATACCTTCGCGTTTTTTACTCCGTGGTGAAAGCTTCTAAGGAGCAGAGAACTTCTTCCTATTCGGAAATAGCATACGTTGAAATTTGAATTTTAGCTTTGCGAGTTGGTAGATGAATTTTCGAATCCGAATAATTCGAGTAATTCGAGTCCAACTTTTCTCGATTTAGATCGAAGCGAAGAAATTTTTGAAGTGAAATCAATATGTGTATATTTTCTTTTTTCTTCCAAGTTTTGGTTAAATTTCACCTGAAATTGGACTATATTTCTATGTATATATATATATATATATGATAAAAGAGGAGGTGTCGATCGCGGCAACCTCTTATAAAGTTCGGGGAGCGCCTCGTTTCCAAGCTAACGCGTTCGGGTGTAAGTTAATTGGAATCCGTTAGGGAGGAAACGTTATGTCAAAGTCACGAATGGGAGAGAGCAGTCGTAAATACCTTGGTTGATGTTGCTTTGATCATCCCGGATTGAATGCTCATCTGGTTAGTCTCCCTCTCCCCTTAACCTTACGACGGGGGCCCCCATTTGTCGGAATCCTTACGACCATTTTATTAAACGTCGTTCCGTAGCTCGTTTCGTTACGTAGGCCGTAAACAACCGACATCCCCCCCCTTGCTTTCACCTTTCCAATTAGAAATTCCACCATTCTGATGGTAAAACTGCTCTAACTTCTAATTCTCCTTCCCGTTTGTTTAACGAAAAGAGGCAAAGCGATTGTTCGTCGAGGTCGACAAGTGAGCGAGCCCCAAAAATTCTTCCTCCTTCTATAGATAAATATAAATACACTGTCGAATCACTTCGAACAGAATATCTTTTTCGAAAAGACTTTCCTTGTACCTTGTCCCCTTCTTTTTGCCCGAAAGTTTAGAAAATTTTTACAAAGAGAGGAATATCAAGAAACAATACTAGTGTCGAGAGATACAACGCTGGAAATCTTAGAAATTCCACGATCCTGATGGTGAAACTGTTCTAACTTAGTCCTCCTTCCCGTTTGTTTAACGAAAAGAGCAAAAGCAACGCGATTGTTCGTCGAGATCGACAAGTAAGCGAGCCCCAAAAATTCTTCCTTCTAAATAAATATAAAAACTGTCGAATCACTTCGAACAGAATATCTTTTTCTTGAAAAGGCTTTCCTTGTACCTTGTCCCCTTCTTTTTGCCCGAAAGTTTAGAAAATTCTTACAAAACCGAGAGGAATATCAGGAAACAATACTAGTCGAGAGATGCAACGCTGGAAATCTCAGAAATTTCACGATCGTGGTGGTAAAACTGCTCATCTAACGTACCTCCTTCCTTTCCTTTTGCTTAACGAAAAGAAGCAACGCGATTGTTCGTCGACAAGCAAGTAGATAAACAAGCTCCAAAAATATTAATTGATTCACGAAATACTCATTATTTAACAGATCCATACTTTTTTAAATATAAACTATCGATAAATATACGCTATAGATCAGTTGACACAGAATGTTTGGAACAGAATTTTGAAAAGATTGTTTTGTCCCCTTCCTTTTTTGCCCGAGTTTGGAAAATTCTTAGAAAACCGAGAGAGGGAAACAATATTGACGTTGAGTCGAGATACAACATTGGAAATCTCTGATCCGTGTTTCATAGCACGGAGGAGGAGATGCTATGAGGAGAGTCGTAAATGTTTCTATTAAGTGTAACACCACGGCCGCGATAAAATCGAAATCAGAGAAAGGAAATAACAATGGACGCGTTACGGTTTCCATCATCACGGAAACAGGGATCGTTTCGATCTTATTCGAAGTTGCATTAATATCATTTCGGCATCCTTCTCTATAACTGCGTATCTTTTGCAAACTCGAAGTGATGGAAGAATTGAAATTTCACTTTCTCCTATTCTCCTTATATCTTCCGTGAATTAAATTTAAATTTAAATAATTTACTTCGTAGAAATCGGTCACAATTATTTTAAGTTCCATATCGTAAAAAGTGAAAACTTTCTACTTTCTTTTTCTTCATTAATTTAAGTTTGCAAAACTTTGCAAAACTATTAACGTTAAAATTAATCTTGCACACATTGCGTACACCACTTGCTCAATTTTTGAGCGCTCTAAAAAAAAAGTGTATCATGCAAGTGTATATACACTTTTTAACTCAGATTTATAAAGTATTCTTCTATAATTCTTAAATATTAATGTATATTTCTTATACATCTATTTATTATGTAGGCTTCTTTTACATTTTAACTGTTATTTATTATTTATGAATAAAATTAAATTATTAATTATTATTTACTTTACAAGCTCGAATGATGCTTCAGAGTATATTTGATGAAACATTCTCCTTTGAGCGATGGTATTCGCAATTATATCTGGTTTCGCTCCTTTTTCCATTCGACTTTACATTTTTTTATCAGGAATTCTTTCTTTTCCTATTATTGCTTCGAACGTTTTTAATTCCTCGAATCGTTGATCAAATCGAAAAAACATTAATTTAATTACAGAATTTTGAAATCTCCAAATTTTCTAATATCCCAAAACAAAAGTTTCAAAAAAATCTTCCCTCCTCTTCTCTTGGAATCTTTCAATTTATCCACCAACATTCTCTTCGCCTCTCCCAAAAATTCAAAGTAACTTCTCGAGTGGGAAGAGAGGGACGATCAATGACAGTTATCACTGTTATCAGACGGCATGGGAACGATGATGGACACTCCCTCTTGTTGATCCGTTTGAGCGTCGAGTCCCGTCACGATCGTATCGTTAAAGTGGTCATGGAAGGAGAGAGAGCAAAGCGAGATCCAGGCACGATGCGTCTTTCATCCTCGAGAGAGGAGATGTAAGGATCGTGTGGCCACAGATTCCTCTCTTCTTTTGTTTGACGTGAGACCGTGACGAGAGGCTGGCGCTCATTTGCCTAGTCAAAGGCTGTCCTTCCTTGCCCTGCTTCCTCCTCATCCTCGCTATTACCTCGTGATCTCTAATATTTGCGCCCTTCAACGATCGAACGAAATAAAATAAAATCGATCCCTTTCTCCGAGTTTCCTTCCCATTTAATTAATTTTTATTTTTAATTAATTTTTTATTTAATTAATTTTTATAATAATTTAATTTTCGAGAAATAAAGATTTCCAACCGCGAACGAGCCGTGAAAATTAATTTCGAGACTCGAAAGATTTTTTAAAATACACATTCTCAATTTCCTCCCTCTCCCCCTTGAAGGAACGAATCGAAAATTGAAAAGGTTTTTTCGAATCGAAGCCTTCTCTTTCGAAACGGCGAATTGACAATGAGTCGTATTTTCGAGACAAGGAGGGTTAAAGTTATTCTTTATGCGACACGAGGCGATGAGAGGGGAGGGGAAGAAGAGTTTCTTTCGAGGAGGAGGAGTAATCAGGCGGAATATCGCGCCCGTATTTCGGTATTCCTCTTTGAGGATGGAATTCGAATGCGCGACGCCCGAATCGAAACGGCTCTCTCTCTCTCTCTCTCTCTCTCTGGATGGGCGAGAGAGGCTGGTAAATTAAACGCAGTGAACCGTGATCCTGTAAACAGACCATTTCCATGCCAGGAGGTTCGCCAGGCTGCGCGACTAATGGGCTTGATGATCCACCGGGGGTTGACGTCGTGAATTAACATCAACTACGACGTTTTC
>NW_006263830.1:269904-277948 GCF_000469605.1 Apis dorsata | reverse complement strand
TATATATATATATATATATATCGCGTCTGACCGAGGAGGAGAGTTGACGCGGAGCGTTGGTGGATCTCTCACCACCCCTCATTGTTTGCCCACCTTTCCTCTCGAATCTGTACAGACTCAATTTGACAGAGTCTAAGAGAGCTCGTGGAGAGCGTCCGCCGATTAAACGATCGGTTGAACGAAAGTAAAACACGGGATTGGTGAGAAATCGTGGATGAAACGAAAGATAAAGGATTATCGTACGTACGTGGAAAATCGTATGATTTAATAGTTGGATGTTTTATATAAAAACTAGGAGGGATGAAATATCTCTCTTTTGTAGCGGCACCGCTAATTTGCATCCCTATAGCCACCTACTTAATCTTTTGCAAGCTCGCGACAAAGCGACTACGATTTATATTTATTTAAAATTCATTTCAATTTTTCAACATACTTGTACTGTACATGTAGAAAAATTGAAGAATAGAAATTAGATAAAAAAGAAAAAAAGTAGATCTAATAATACAATAAAATGTGTCTACAAACTTAAATAAATGGATAAGTTTTAGATTTTAGGTTTTCGTTACCATTCATTCGTAACGCTGTTTCTTTCCCAAACAATTACTCGAATAAATTCGTCCAATTTCGAACGAACGATTCTCGCGACACTCGTGCCTCGTAATTGCCCATCAAGTTGAAATAAAGGGGATCCTCCTTCTCACCCATAAACCGTCTCTAATGTCATTTTTAACAGCGGCCACGTTTAAGCGACACGTATCGTCGATCCGGGGTCCATCCGATTTAATCTCGGCCTTTTTGCCGGCTAAATTCCAACAAACTCTACGCAACTCTCCTTCCCCTGCTTCGAACCGCGCACGCACCATCCGCTAGGCATATTTACTAATCCCCCATGGATTTATGATTCCAACCTGCCGCAATGTTCGCCCGTATCGCGCTCGTTATAAGCGCGGCCATTTATTGTTTCCCCCTCTGGCGAAACAAACACGACCGAATCCTCCATTTTCCATCACCTTTCTCTCCCCCTTTTATTTGTTATCCCGATTTCCCGAACCAAATCCTATCTATTTCTTGTTCAATGAAATTCTTCTTTCCTTCCGATCGACAATTTTCGACAGTTTCTCTTCGCGAATGGTTTCTTCGATAGCGAGGTAACTATTCATCGACGTAAGTAAGAGTTTCTTTGACTCGAATCATGAAACGTCTGTGCGAGCGATATTTTTCTAGAAATAAACATACAGCGTATCGCGTCTTCGCCTCGCTCAAACGCTATTAAAATTAGAAAAACTTTAAATCTCTATAACTTCGAAGATAACGATTTTCGGTCGACGATCGAGGATCGTCAGAATCACGGAACCTTCCTCTTTCATACGCTCTTTGATTTGTCTCGATACGACTTCCGGTTCCCGAGATATCGTCGTGTAAAGAGAAAGGTAATTTTTTTTAATCGTTTATCCGGTTCGCTTATTCCGGGCCTCTCACTCTCGCCGCGCCTCCTCTCACTGACCTATTCCAAACTTCGAACAAGTGACAGACGCGATTCCAGGAAAAGATATAGGTCACTAGCCCTCCCCTCCCCCGATTCTTAAACTTCGAATCCCTATATCTCGGCAACCGATCGAGATATCGAAACGAAACAAAAAAATGAATGACTCGAACGGTATAATTTTCTTTATCCTCCGAGTGACAATGATTTTGACGACGGAAATTTTTCGATTTCCCACGATACGATAACAAATATACGCATTATATTTCCCATTATCCTTCGACTTTAATTTACATTCGAAATCGAGTTCATTCTACTTATCGGCGATAGTAGGATCCGCGATTAATTTCCACAAGGTACGATGGAAATCAGCTGCGGGGCATGCACTGCTTCCAAATTGTCTACGGTAATGCATCCGCAATTTCCGGCCAGCTCGAGAAGCTACCTGGTCGAAACTTCACCAGGTTGCAATAACGCGCGATCCAACCGTTCCCGATGACTCCTCGGCTCCCTTGGATGAATCTGGGTGCCGCCACCGTCGACCGCCTGACCAGATAGGGAACTTTCCACTCGCTTCGCAGCGATATTGGCCCCGGCGAAATTGTTTCGCTTTGGAATTTATGCAAATGCGACGCGCGCGTTTGCATCCGTGCACCGGCTCGTTGCTCGTCCTCGGTATTCATAAAGGACATCGCGCAACTTCAGATTGTTTGGATGTTGAGATTGCGGTTGTTTGGCAACAAATTATCAAGGGTTGTTAATTTTAGGGAAAAATATCTCGTCGATAATAAATCTCCAATCCAATCGATTTATTTCATTCTTCGTCTCAACTCTTTCCGTTCGAAATCTTTATTGAAATTATTTCTGAAATTTCTTTATTGAAATTTAAAGATCGATACGATTATTAGGTAACGAAATGTTCGACGAAACGGGAGAAACAAGGTGTAAAGGAATTGTGAAATCGTCGTCGCCATGTTATCTGTCGAGCAAGATTGCGGGATGCAAATTGACGAGAGGGTTCGAGCTGTAGAAAGCGACTGGTGCATTGCAGTGGCCGGCTAAACGGATAATCGATATACACAAGGCGTCAACTCGCGACTTCCACGTCGAATTTACAACCAACACCTTCAAGCCCGGCCATTTTCACATTATTGACCCCGTTCTCTCGATGATTCGGTCTCGGCTCGCTCAAGACGCCCACTCGAGCACGTCTCGATCGAAAGATTTACGATAAAGGAAGATCGCGACGTTTTTTCTTTCTTTCTTTCTTTCTTTCTTCTTTTTTTTTTTTTTTTTTTTTTTTTTTTTCTTTTTTTTTTTTTTTTTTTTTTTTTTTTTCTTTTTTTTTTTTTTTTTTTTTTTTTTTTTCTCCACCACCCTGGATCGTCGATCCAGGTCGTTCTCTCTCCCCCTTTTTTTCTATTTTTTCCTCTTCCTTTCTCTCTCTAACGACACCAGGGCCGTTGAAAGCTCGTTTTCCGGCTGACTCGATCTCGAGTGTCGTTCATCGAGCTTTCGACCGGTTTCAACCATGAAACGAACGAGTTTATTAGGTCGCGTCGGGGCGACCGATGACCCTCGAGCTTTCGTGGAATTTCGTGCCCGCGCCACCCTTTCTCAGCCTAAACTTTTAAAGCCGATCGGTGCCTGTCAACTTTCAACCGAAACTGACCCCTCCCTCCTCTCTCCAAGAACCAAGAGATCTTCGGTCACAGTTCGGAAAACTTGAAGAAAACTCGTCGAACGCTTCTCCTTCTTCTTTCTTCTTCCTCCCCTTTCTCTTCCTTCCCAATTATAAAACCACCACGAACTTTCGCTTCCATATCGAATAAATACTTATACTCGAGGTCCCCCATCCGAGCTTCCTTGGCTTATTTACTTCTCGGAAGTTTCTCTTGAATGGCGGAATTCCACGGATACGTAAGCTTAGCTTAAACGTGCCTAAACGTGTGGTGGAAAAGTAAGTCTCGATGCGAATATACGCGCAGCGAGTAGTAGGGCGATAAAGTTTCGCTGTTTACGCACGCGAGTAGAGTAAAATTACGTTTAATTCGAGGGGATCGCGTGTATCCGCGAGATATATAAACCGAACCGTCTTTTCATCAACCGAATTACCGCCAGGTATTCGAAACTATCGTTTCGCCCCGCTCCAACACCCCCGCCCCTGGTGGAAACTAGTCTAGAGACTATCAACGTTCATCAATTAAACCACTCTGAACTTCTTGCGCGAGCAACCAGCTTCTAAATTGATATTTAATTAGAACCAGTGGAACGCCGGTATTGCACTCTATCATATGCTTTTTATAAAATATCCTCCCCTTCGAATAGAAAATAGTCGCTCGTTTAAATGACAAACAACTCGAACGAGTTATCGAGTTTAATCTTGTAGTCGAGCTTGATATAATATCATTTTTTTTATCAAGATGATATGATTTTTTTTTGAAAATGAAAATAATGCCATGTTTGTGTTTCGTATTTCGAGCGTGTTTTCTATTGAATAACAAATATAACTCAATATAATGTAATTTCGCAATAAGATACTTGGTACAAGTTATAAAACTATTGGAAAGAAAGGATATTTTTATAAATTTCCCAAAATAATAATAATCCATAATATATACCTGTAATTTTTAAATCTAATTAATCATCCTTCGTGATTAGGAAGAATGGTTGTAACGATTTATCAAAAATATTTGTTTCAAATATTTTCTTTTTTCTGATTCACAGTAATAACGTTTCAAGAAAATCGTTGTAACGTGCCTCGTTGGTTATCAAAACCGAGTCGAATTCGAAGCTCTGTTTTCGATCAGGTACAAGGGGAGAGGGAGGAGGGGGTTGTACACCGTGTCTGGAAATTTCACGAGAGCTCGAAACGGCCGTGGATATTTTCATGCAAATGAGATTGCCTTTTTTTTCTCTCTCTCTCTCTCTCTCCCTCCCGATTCGCGTGGGGAACAATGCTGGTCGAACTCGTTTTCGGCGGAATCGCGCGTCGAAATTGCGCTGATTAACGACGCAAAAAAATCTCGATTTCAAATCTAGTGAAGGAACAGAGGATAGGATAGGAGGAGGATAGAGGAAAAGAGGCGCGAAGACGATTCGAAAACAGATGTGGACGTTAAAACAATAAATTATATTCCAAAGTATTTTCTTTGCCTCGCTGAAATATTTTCAAATTTTTAATATATAATTTCCTTCGTTTTGTTATATCTCTTATTCTGCATAGGGAAGATATCAGATTATTTATCTATTATAAAAATCGAAAAAAAACCTTTTTACTTCCCTTCCTCCTCCTTCTCCAGAAATATAGTTAACATTATAGGAGGATAGGAAAAGATGATTTACAAAATATAGATGTTAAAACAATAAATTATATTCCAAAGTATTTTCTTTGCTTCGCTGTATATTTTTAATATATAATTTCTTTCATTTTGTTCTCTTATTCTGCATAGGGAAGGTATCAGATTATTTATCTATTATAAAAATCGAAAAAAAACCTTTTTACTTCTCTTTCTCCTCCTTCTCCAGAAATATAATTAACATTGTAGGAGGATAGGAAAAGATGATGATTCACAAGATATGGATGTTAAAACAATAAATTATATTCCAAAGTATTTTCCTTGCCTCGCTGTATATTTTTAATATATAATTTCCTTCCTTTCTTTTTATTTTATCTTGCATAGCAGATTATTTATCTGTTATAAAATCGAAAGAAAGTTCACTTTCCTTCTTTCTTCTTCTCCAGACAGTATAGTTAACATCGTAGGAGGATAGAAAAAGAAGATGATTCACAACAGATCTGGATGTTAAAACAATAAATTATATTCCAAAGTATTTTCCTTGCCTCGCTGTATATTTTTAATATATAATTTCCTTCCTTTCTTTTTATTTTATCCTGCATAGAAAAGATACCAGATTATAAAATCGAAAAAAGAGTAGAAAAAGGAGCGTTCGAAAAAGGACGATTAATTTCTAAGCGTTTCGAATCTCCTGTTAATTTTTCCACACCATCACACAGCCACCACCATCTATCACTTCCTCCTCTCTCGCTCAGACAGGAATATAGTTAACAATATAGGAGGTCCACCTTCCAAGTTTAGCCGTCGCCTGATGGTCCATAAAGAGCCGGTTGAAATTGTGTCTCGCGTCTCGTAGCCACCTTCGAAACCTGTACGTGCCCGTAGCCTCATAGACTAACACCACCACCACCATCACCGCAATCTCCCTCCTCCACCCTCTTCCCCTCCGCTGGTGGCTGGAACGGCCACCTTTCACCCTTTGCGCTCGTAATGGCGCACCCTACGCAACACGCCGTGGCATAAACTTTACGATGATGAGGAAGAAGCGAGAGGCGAACGAGAGTTAAAAGTCACCCCCCTTCCTCCCCGCTTCCCCCTCTTCTCCTCCGTGGTATTAGATAATTTCGTGCGCCTCATCCAGTCATCCAGTCTCGCCCTCTGAAGGCGGAGATCGTTCTCCGCCAGGCCTCGAATCCTCCCCGGGGAAGCGTGGTGGAAACCCGTGGTATCTTATTTGTTTGTTTGACGAGGAAACAGAGGTTTCACCTCCTCGTGGCCGCGCGAAACGCAAGCATGGAACGATGGAGCTTCCCTGGGTAAACAAGGGAAGGCGTAAAATAGGGAGGATTCTTGAAATTGCGTTTCTGGTTTCTGCGTTCTGCTTATTTTCTTTTTTCTTCTCTCTTTTTTTTTTTTCTGTTCGAGGAAACGGGAAAGGAAAACGGAAAGAGAGAATATTTAGAGGAGGCGTGGAATTTTCGAGAGATGGAATTTCACATTTCACGAATGTCCCCCGATTGGAACACGGAGAGACAGCACAGATATCATCATCATCACACCGATCACAGCACATTATCTTTCGGGATAAAAAGATTCGCAAGAACTCGAATTTTTCCATATTCCAATAATCCTTGCTCGATCGATAAAAATTTACTTTCGAACGTTCGGAGTTCACCGGCTTCGAGAACATGTTCCCTCTTCTCAGAATCGGAGATTCCCTCGATCTAATTAGGATAGCTAGGAACGGAATCATCCGGAAAATCCGAAATCCCTCGCGCGGCACAGTTCTATCTCGACCGCGGATCTTATTATTAACCCAAAGACGATCCAACGCAAACTCACCCTTCCCGCCCCAATATAACCCGACGATATGTCAACATCTCAACCGCCGTTCCATCGAACCGTCTAAAATCGAAGTAATTAAGCCAGCCGAAGGATCGAAGGATTCTATCCACCTTCATCGAACGAATTAATTTTCCCATCCATTCTTCGATCCTCTTCACTCCGCTCGAACGAATGAAAAAAAAGATACGAGAAGGGAGGAGAGGGAAGCGTGTCCCTGGCAGGGGTCGAGCGGTCGTAAAAGCGAATAGCGCGGCGTGACTAAGTTATCGTTTCGTTTCGCCAATTGATTGCATGAATTATAGATAGCCGTGGCCGTAGCTTCCCTATCCTCGCATCACGTAGCGCGTTCCTACGTGCTTATCCTTTTCAGGGCTGTTAACGTCCGCCCCGGAAGAATTAGAGTCGGCCCCCTTTAACCACTGTTTCGCGACCACCACCTAACGTAACTCACGCGTCCTGGGAGAAATACGAGGCGCTGTGACGAGACCTCGTGCCTTGGACCTCGTCGGTTACGTATCTTACCCATTGTGAAAAAAATAAAAAAAGAAAGGAGGAGAGGAAAGTTAAAACCGATGTCGCTATTTTGCAGTTCACTGGTATCTGCATAATTCGAAAAGAAGGAGGGGGAAGAGCAGAGGTATGCATATCGCAATATTTCAACCGTTGCAACGTCGATTTGGGAAACGACGCCTAAATACGCGGCGAGTATTGCGCCGGCCAATTTTGTTTCCATCAAAAATGGGAGGAGAGGAGGTATTCGATTGAATATCGGCGGATCGAATCCAGGGGATCACCGTTTTTCAAGAAGCCATTCCTGGATAGACTCTCTCTCTGATGGCTCTTTTATTTTTCTTTTTCCTTTTTCCTCTCCGTCGACGGATACCCGGTCCAACGTCTCGCCTCGGATTTATCGCCGCGAGAAACTGGAAATTTCGTCTCTTTCGATCCCTCGACACCATAGATATCTTTGAATACGTCTCACGTTCCATTTTTTTTTGTACATTAAGAACAAACTGTAGTAATATCCTTAATAAATGTAAATTTTCAGAATCTGAAAGTTCGTTTCGTATCGTACACGCGTATGTAAAATGTAACTCACTGTATAACGCAATGTCCAAGATGAAAATTGAACAACCGTCACTGGCATACCGGTCAGTCCATTCTCGTAAGAAACGAGATGTTAAGCGTATCTCCGCTTCGACAAACGGTATCGACAACCTTGGATGCAATACTTCGCGCATTTTCTTTTTTTCCTCTCTCTCTCTTCTTCGCCATTCCACGTCTCAGAGTTTCTATTAAAGAGAGCGAAGGCGTTGGGCAGAGAGACGTTCGAGGGACGAGTTTTCTTTTATTTTCGCGGAAGGATCCTGGGGCTGTAAAAGCGGGAACCGTAAGCTATCGCCGATTTCGCTAATGA
>NW_006263830.1:263981-269737 GCF_000469605.1 Apis dorsata | reverse complement strand
GGGGCCGTTTTACGGCCCGTAAAATTTCGACCTTTATGAGCGGGGGAGGGGGAGGAGGGATGGAGGGGAGGGAAACGACCCGTTTTCAACGCGTACTTCGCGAGGCGAGGCGAAAACCGAGCCCACCGTGGCAATTATTCAATCCACGTTCCTCGATACATCGGCCAAACCCTCCCTCCCATGGGCCAACTCCTTCAATTTCTGTCCAATACCCTCTCGTGATACGATACCCCTTTATCTTCATTCTCCTTGCTTCTATCTTTTTATCGATATATCCTTTTTCTCCTCCTCCTCCTCCTCCTCTCTTCTCTTTGTTTTCCTCGTCGTGCATAGAATATATTTGAAATCATGCTCAATGATTGTATAGTGGTAGTAGAGAGGAAGTGTACAATATCGTTTTTTTTCAGCGTGTGTTTCTCGCTGGATCGAATATATAAATTAATAAATATATAAATTAATTTATTAAGGATTTTATGGAGGAAGGATAGCGATGATTGCGGATAATGGAATATTTATTTCTTGTCATTTTAACAATTCGAGGTGAATGGTGGGAAAAAATTTTAATGGATGAAGTTAAGAATAAAGTTAGTTTATCACTCGAAACGTGGAATAACAGGAGATAACTGCTATGAAGAGCGGATTAATTATAATAACTACCAATAAATATTGCGTGTTCTTAATGAGTGGAAGGATTAAGGATTTGTTCATTTCAATTATTATTTATTAAAGATTTTATCGAGGAACAAAAATATTATTTTTAACTTAAAATTTAATAGAGATGAAGTTAAAAGTAAAATTATTTCAATAATTTACTATTCGATAGACAATAATCTTTTACTTTCTTTTACAATATTCCTCGAAAATTCATCCTATTAAAATTTAAAAAATCCCTAATAGCTCTTCAACACCACCGACATCCACATTCCTTCCTCCAAAACCCACCCTTCGCGAAAGAGCACACATTTCCGAACATTTTCATACACCACCAATACAACCAATATTTCAATGCATCAAAACAAACCGTATAACGAACCGTTAAAATGGAAGGGGGAAAAAAAAAAAATATTTCAAAAAAATATTTCCATCTCGATATCGAGGCTTATCCGAGTATCCAGACGGAATTAACCAGACACGCGCAGTTTAGGGATGAGTATGGCCAGATTGAGAGATTTACCGGTAGGGGATGGTTATTTATGAAAAAATCGATGTTCCATGCTCGAAAGTATATTTCAAGGGGATGACGATGCCCACCTTTCTATATATATATATATATATACACGTGTATATATTGACGAACGAGGGAAAAGGAGAATCGAGACGGAAGGAGGAACCAGGTAGAGGCAGGGTGGCTTGGAAGGGAGAACGAGAGGGGGAGAGAGAGTCCATAAAATAGTTGGCGTTACGATATAGGGCGGCGGTTCTCTGGGCGAGTAGAACGGACTCGGCGTTAACTTAGTCCTATGATTGACGGTTTCCGGTTCCGGCTTGCCTCGGCCTCGGACTGATATATCGCGACTCGGCGGAAGTCTGCGCAAAAGCATCGCCGCAGAATTATTGGCCGGTCACGCGGGCCTGCCCTTATCGAATTTCCACGCTACCGAAACCGACGAGCCTAATGTTTCCCCGAAACGCGAAACTTTCCTACGGGATAATAAAAATTCCGCCTCCTGTCCTCCATTTTTATTATTCCTACCACTTCACCTCGGACCGTTTGGATCACTATTATAAAAATCGATCTTCGCTCCGCAAAGATGTGTTTTCTGCTTTTCGATTATTCATAAAGCAATGCACAATCGATGTCGTTATATGACGTCTGTCCTATCCTCCGTCTGTTGGAAGATGAAATTGTATTATTTTTTCCTTCTTTCATAATTAAATATTCGCTGGGTTACGTGCGAAAGAATAAAATATCGCTCGAACTTTATCCTATATAAGCGTGTTCTTTTTACGTGTAATTACGTAAGAAAGAGGAAAGATTCAATAATATCGTGTATTACGTAAAGATGGATGGAAAAAGACACGATTTCGAATTTAACTAAACGAAACGGGAGAAGTGAAATACCAAAGTTTGGAGATTTCGAAAGTTCGAGATTCTGTATTCGTCACACGTGTCCTCGGTCGGCGAGCGTAAAAGTGGCGACGCATCGAGCAGGTGCGAGACGGTAGCAAGCCACGAGCAACAATGCCGGCCGCTCCACGTTTCCTCCTCGACCGAAGTATTCAATTACTAACGAGTGCTCAGCCATAAAGCAACCTCTCTCTCTCTCTCTCTCTCCTTCGGCTCCAGCACGCGACCGATGTTGCACCGCGTGTAAAGGACCTTGTCACGCGTGTATTTTTAACGAGACTACGCTTACCTCCTCCCCCCTCTTCCACCACCGAGTTTAACCCACCAACCCCTCTCTCGTCCTTGCCTCGCGGAGACTGCACCTGCGACGCCTTCCCCCTCCTTCCCTCTTCACTTCATCCTCCTAGCAAAGATAAGGTTCTTGCTTGAATTGTATCCAAAGTATCGTTACGTAGTCGAATCGTTTTATTAGGATTTGCAAATAAACGATTCATCTTCCACGTGTACCGAGTCCATATCTTTCTCTCTTTTTCTTCCATTTCTTCCTAACTAGTGTAAAGAGCGTAGTCTTCTTTACTAGGTGATGAGGAAAATTTAATAATTACTTCGATAATTTATCATTCAAAATTTAATAACAAATCGGAAATAATCGGCAAATGTATAGTTTGCACGGAAAAACGGATCGATACGAATAAATTTTAAGCATAATTACCTTAAAGCAACTTCATTCCACTCATTTTTAACTTAGTTACTTTTTACTCGGATTAACGCCCAACCTCTACATTGATCATTTTCCAAATCTCTATTCTTCCCCAAATTTGTCTTGTTAGAAAACAAATCGTGAAAACTCGCTCTTCCCTTTCCCTTTTTCTCCTCTTCCTCCAACTTCGTTATTACCAACACGTCTGGTCGAGAGCGGCAGACTGCGCGTCTGAGGGGAGGGGGTCGCCTGGCCTACCCTCTTACCTACCCTCCGCACTCGCGGAGAGTAGTAGGTGCTCCAAAACGTCTGAGCGTCGCACCTGCTTACGGTTACGCGGTATTAGGAAGTACAGTCGTTGAAACTGCAACCCGCTCGACCCGCTCGAGCCAAGTTCAATGTCCGATGTTCGATCCGCTGCGTTTTCCAACATCGCGTGGAGAAAAATAGGGGATGGAGATAGGAGGGAGCTGGGGGAGGGGGTACATCGCGAGGTTCTAAATTTCCCGGGAGATGGCCGATGGTCGGAGGTATTTTATCCCGGACTGGCGCGGCCCGATGTTTCGGTAAATTGATTTCGCGGCCCGAAATTTTCACCGGCCGGCAATTCATCCGGCCGGCCTCGATCATCGGCCACGCTCGATTCGACGAATTTATAAACGTTCGAAGCTCGTTCGAGATAGAGTCTGTTCGATTTCTTCGAAAGACTCGTTCGAGATAGAGTCTGTTCGATTTCTTCGAAAGACGAACGATTCTTCTTCTCGATTTCGGTGCATTTGGCGTATTTAGCGCTGGTGGAGGGAATTAGTTGACGCGACTGTACGAGGGAGGCAAGGTGAGACGATCG
The DNA here is from genome assembly GCF_000469605.1 of Apis dorsata. Classification (NCBI taxonomy): domain Eukaryota; kingdom Metazoa; phylum Arthropoda; class Insecta; order Hymenoptera; family Apidae; genus Apis; species Apis dorsata. The sequence goes on along the minus strand of NW_006263830.1, from coordinate 266,122 downwards.
GGATCGAGTCTCGAGAAGTCGTTTGATCGAGTCGTTCCGTCCAATCAACGGGCGCCGATCCTGCTCCAGACCACTTCGATAACCCTATTCCCGTAAAGATAGTCAAGGATCCAACCATCCCCCTCTGAATTCGCGCCGCGTTAATTTTCGCGGTCGAAGTTCAACCTCATCTTTTAATTTCGCGTGAGTTCTTTTTTCTTTCTTTCTTTTTCTTTTCCATTCTCTTCAAAATGTATAATAGAAGCTTTATATAAGCGTAATCTTTATTCGAAACGAATAACTGAATTGTTCTAAATTTATCCACCGTCATTTTGCGAAATACAAGTACCATTTTTCTCGAAACATAGTACGAAGCTTGTAAGTCGTAATTTTTATTCGAAGAACAATAACTAAATTTTCTAAATTCTTAGTGGAAAACGTAATTAGCATGAAATTTATTCTTAACTTAACTTCGTCTTTGATTATCTTATTTTCTTGACCGAAAGCTCTCGTGGCGCGAAAATTCAAACGCAATCCTCGTTTACCCCACTCTACGCAAAGAGTCTCGAGATATTACCAAGATTCGAAGGAAGTAACCGAGGTAACAAATTCGAGAATTCGTAAGCAAGTGTACCTCTTCCCTCCCTCCTCCAACCATTAATCACCGACCGACCGGATATCCGTATTTATTGTGCGGATCAGTCGGTGGGCGGATGCTGGTGGATGCGCGATTATCAGCCGTCGGAATTACCTGCCATCAGCAGTAAATTGCAGCACGAAACCGGGGCGGGACACGGCGTTGGCCACGGTTCCCCGCGACACGCCTCGTGTTTCGACGTTACAACCAACGACAGCGAGAGTACGAACGAACAGGCAAATCCTGAGACGAGATACGACTCGATCAAGGTTTAACCTCTCTCGATCGAGCGAATAGTAAATTTGGCCAGGGGCGACGCGTCGGCCGTTGTTACGTTTGTCCAACCATCGATCCCTCCCTTCGATCTCGCGCAACCGGGATTGTTTTTCGCTTTCGAAATCCCTCTCGTCGGCGCGATCCCATTGGAAGAGAATATTTTTTTCGAATAATCGTTGTTGCGATTTCCAAGAGAATTTCTCGCGGGCGTGGATGGATTTCGTTTCGATCCTTTTTTGTAAATTGTAAATGAAAGTCCCCGATGAATATTCCCCGTCCTTCCAAAGTGGCAGCGCGAAATATTCATATTGTATCGAGGTTGTTGTTCGGCTTTGTGCTACTCATCTTTAACGTCCGCTCCGATCGATCGTTGCCAACCAAGTTTCGTCGGTGGTTGATTCGCGTTGGACGATAAGTCGATGAATTTCCAATTTATTTATATACCTTTTTTTTCTTTCGAAAGATAAAATTTGGTATTGGAAATATTTATTAGAATTATTCTCTGAAAAAGAATCCCTCGAGCAAGTTTTAAATGTCATCGCGAGGATATTTTTTCGTCGACGTGGACGCGTCATTACGCAGAGAAATAGAGCGTAGAAATGGGTTTCCGGTTGTCTTCGCCTTGGTGCTCGAAAGGAACACTAGTCTCGTTTCGCAGATTATTTATTCCCGTTTCCAACGTTTCGACACCTTTAAACACCGATTTCCCTTTGCGAAACAACCTGCATCTGGTCGCCCCCCTTTTTGGTCCGCTGAGTCTCCAACACTAATACTTCCTCGTATCCCCATTTTTACTCCGCTGGAAAAGATAAATCTTTGAAACATTTCGTAATAACTCGTTATTATAACTTTCACGAATCGGTTCAAACGAGCCCCATTGTGATAAAACCTGGATTAAAATAATCGAATCGCGATGAATCCCGTATAATAATAGAACTTATTTTCGTTGAAGAGGGACAAACGAGGATTTTATTATTAATATTACATGTAAAATCCTTTCCAAAAATTTCTTCCCCAAACGTTCTTACATCCTTTCTCGACACGAGAAAATTTTCGTAATTCGTAAATCTCGTATAATAATAAAAGTTATTTTCCTTGAAAAGGGACAACGAGGATTTTATTATTAATATTATATGTAAAATCCTTTCCAAAAATTTCTTCCCCAAATGTTCTTACATCCTTCCTCGACACGAGAAAATTTTCAATTCCTCCCGTCCAATTGATTTTCGGTCCGATTAAACGCGATCGA
>NW_006263830.1:258274-263732 GCF_000469605.1 Apis dorsata | reverse complement strand
GCGTTTTTAGCGGGCGTAGTAGGAAACGAGGCGCGGATTTGGCCGCTCGCGCGCGGCGTGAGCCGCGTCTTTTGTCGCCGCGAAGAGTGGCGCCATTTCCCCCGAGATTGAATCGTAATAAGCCGGAACGTGACGAATTTTATGAAAGGGATGCTCTCATCGGCATACAAGGCGCACAATAATATCCTGAACTTACGACCGTTCAAAGGAGTTCCTGCAAAGAGTAATTAAGCGTTCAATAACGATGTGAAAAAAAGAGAAGGGGAAGGGAGAAGGGAAGGAAATCCTGTTTCCTGCTGCTCCTTCATCCTTCCAGTTTCGATTTTTATTACTCGTGCCTCGAAATATTTCTTTGGTCGCTTTCTTAGCTTCGATCGATGGTCAATGATCACATCGAAGGATATTAATTTAAATTTCTTTTTGCGCTATCGTTCCACTGTTGAAAAATAAAATAGAAAATATAATGAAAATATTCATAATCTGACTTCTTTCATCGCTTCGATCGATGGCTAATCATCATAGATCGAAGGATATTAATTTAAATTTTTTTTTTGCGCATTGAAATCGAAAAATAAAATAGAAAACATAATTCTGCATAAATATCCATAATCTAATTTCTTTTACTATTCGATCGATAGCCAATGATCATAGAAACACATCGAAGGATATTAATTTAAATTTCTTTTTGCACGATCATCTATATCGAAAGGTAAAATAGAAAACATAATTCTGCGCAAATATTTATAATTTAACTTCTTTCATCGCCTCGATCGATGGCTAATGATCATAGAAACATCGAAGGATATTAATTTAAATTTTTTTTTGCGCATTGAAATCGAAAAATAAAATAGAAAACATAATTCTGCGTAAATATCCATAATCTAATTTCTTTTATTATTCGATCGATAGCCAATGATCATAGAAACACATCGAAGGATATTAATTTAAATTTCTTTTCGCACGATCATCTATATCGAAAAATAAAATAGAAAACATAATTCTGCGCAAATATCCCCAATCTAACTTCTCCCGAGTTGCTCGGGTAGCTCCAGCGGCAGCATCCAGAAAAGGAGAAAGAAGCGAGCGGTGTCGTCGAGCGTTTAACAGGAACCGTCAGAATCGTGAAAGATTATACAGCGGTCCGCCGCTGGTAACCGTCTCCTCGGTTATTAAAGGCCCGCATTTGTCAAGCTTTAAATATTCCTCCAACCCCCTCGCCCCATCGCCGCCCGAACAAACAGGTCACTGTGCCCGCTCCTCCTCCCCGACCAGCGCGGAACGCTCGTCGTATATATACCGAGAAACGAATTACGCCACCGTTTGATTTACTCGCGTCAATTTGTCCCCGGCCTTATTAAACACGTGCACCCGCCCTGCGCGCATCCTCTGGGAACCCCGAAAAACCCGAAAACTCCGGACAGAGACGGGATCGGCCCCCGCCTTTGATCGTGCCGAGCAACAGACGCCTCCGTCCTCCGCCAATCGAACGAATCGGGGTTGGTCGAACGCGACACGACGCGACACGACCAGTCTGATCCACGGAACGTTTAACCCGCGAGTTGTAGAACAGAAATAAACCAGGTTTGGAGGGGGGTCTTGTCGACGGCTCGTCCCGCGATTAAATCGCCACGCGATCCTCGAGGGACACGCGTTTACGAGGCTTCGAGGAAAATGCGGTGAAAGATTTATAGGGGGGAAGGAAATATGCAGCGGATGTTGTATAGGCGGCTAATGGAGATGGGTGCGATCGAATCGTATTACAACGCTCGATGCTCGTTGGATATTGTTCGAGGGTCGATTTCGAGGATAGGAATTGATTAATTTCCAATTCTTTCTTACGTTAAAAGGGAGTGTACTTCGAATGCTGTCAGAACGTCGATCGAATTGTATTACAATGCTTAATATTTTTTGAATATTCGAGGGTCGATTTCGATAGATTACGAATTGATTAATTTCTAACGTGAAAGTAGGAGAAATTCTATGTTAAAAGGGAGTGTACTTCGAATGCTGTTAGAACGTCGATCGAATCGTATTACAATGCTTAATGTTTTTTGAATATTCGAGGGTCGATTTCGATAGGTTACGAATTGATTAATTTCTAACGTGAAAGTAGGAGAAATTCTATGTTAAAAGGGAGTGTACTTCGAATGCTGTTAGAACGGCGATCGAATCGTATTACGATGCTCGATGGTTTTTGAATATTGTTCGAGAATCGATTTCGAGGATAGGCGACGAAGTGATTAGTTGCCAACGTGAAAGTGAAAAAGAAAAATTCTTACGTTAAAAGGGAATGTACGTCGAATGCTGTCAATCGAGTCATATTACAACGTTCGAGTCATATTACGACGCTGGATATTGGTCGAGGATAGGCTATAAATTGATTAATTTGCAACCATAGAAAGAAAAATTCTTACGTTAAAAGAGAGTGTACTTCGAATGCTATCAGAACAGCGAATCGTATTACAACGCTCGATGTTTTTTGGATATTGTTCGAGGATCGATTTCGAGGATAGATTTAACGAATTGATTAATTTGCAACGTGAAAGTAGAAAAAATTCTACGTTAAAAGGGAATGTATTTCGAATGCTGTCAGAACGTCAATCGAGTCATATTACAACGCTCGATATTCGTTGAATATTGTTCGAGGATAGGCTACGAATTGATTACTTTGCAACGATAGAAGGAAAAATTCTTACGTTAAAAGAGGATATATTTCGAATGTTGTATTACAATACTTAATGTTCGTTGGTCAATTTCGAGGATAGGTTACGAATTAATTAATTTGCAACGATAGAAAGAGAAATTACGTTAAAAGGGAATGTACTTCGAATGCTATCAGAACATCGAATCGTATTACAACGCTCGATGTTTTTTGGATATTGTTCGAGGATCGATTTCGAGAATAGACTTAACGAATTGATTAATTTGCAACGATAGAAAGAAAATTACGTTAAAAGGGAATGTACTTCGAATGCTATCATCGATCGAATCGTATTACAACGCTCGATGTTTTTTGGATATTGTTCGAGGATCGATTTCGAGGATAGATTTAACGAATTGATTAACGTGAAAGGAGAAATTCTTACGTTAAAATCAATGCGAGAAGTTTAATAACGGAGAGGATACGTCGATGAGAGGGAGAGTACGAGTCCTCCCTTCGCGGATGCTGTCAGAACGTCACGGTGAATGTAAATCGAAGGGGGAGGAACGGGGTAAGACGCATTAGCCGTGGAGAAACAGTGGCGACGCTCTATATACCGTCTGGCACTGGTTAAATAAACCCCGGGGAAAATGCGTTTCTCCGTGTGCCGTGCTCGGATAGTAGTACCGGATGCGGCTGTCATCCCCGCGAGCTCGTGCATCATCTTCCAGAAGACGCTGGATCACGTCTCCCCCCTCCCTCGATTTTCACGAGTCACTTTTCCCTTTCCTGGCAAGATCGTTAATCCCTCGTTTAGAAACAGATATTTTCGTTTCGCGGGATTAATTTATTTATTTTAACGAGCATCCCCCTCTCACCATCCCTCTTAGCGTTGACTTATCTGCTCTCTCGTTTCATGCGTCTTAAATGTTTCCTCGACTCTGATTACTTTATTTTCGATTATTCTCGAGTGCCAATTTTTTTTCCTTTTTTTTTCGAGAGGAAGGAAAGATGGAGACGAGGCAGTTGGAGGGGAAGAAAGGGGAAATGAAAATGAGGAAGAAGGCGGTGTGAACAATATTTTTAACGAGAAAGAGAGGATGTACAACGATGGTCTAGCTAGACGACTTTATCTACACGTGACGTTTATTAATAGCCTTTCTATCTTTAAAAGGAAAGATGACACGTCGCCGTGTCACCTCGACGCGCGAACTAACGAGACTAAAAGCTCGTAATTGATTCTCTTCCGGCGCGACACCCATCCTCGGCCGCGACACGGCCCTGGCAAAAAAGAAACTACCTATTAGCGACGTTCATCGGCTGCCATTAAATTATGGGCCGGCTACTGTCCGGATAACGACAGGCGTCGCTTCAAAGCAGTCCCGTAATTTTTTTTCCTCGTCTCCTTCCCCGATCTTTTTTTCCTCCATTCTCGTGTAATTATTTGGAGATCGGATAATATTGGATTAAATGTACGCAAAACTCTTTGACATCTTAAGATCGTGGTGCGTGAAGGAGGATACGTAATGTTTTCTTTCAGATGACAGTTTTCCAAGAACGATATCTCAAAATAGGAGATTGTTCGAAACATTGAAGACAGGATGAGTTCAATGCGTCACGGGAATTTTGCATTCTAGGTCGTGGACATTTCCAGGAAACGTGAAAAGTGAAAGAGAGTTCTCTGACTTTTCTTCTCTCTAGATAGCTCTAACACGGAGAATTCGATCGAACGCGAATATAAAAGTAAAAAAATATCGTTTCCTTTCTTTCGCAAACTAAATTTATTCCAAGATCAATCTATAAATCTTGATGAGAGATTAGAATTGAACAACACGAAACTATATTTATTCCAAGATCAACTTGATGAGAGATTAGAATTGAATAACACGAAATTAAATTTATTCTAAAATCAATCTAACAACCTCGATAAACGACCGTTTAATATAATATAATTATAATAAAATTAACAAAATATCATTCGCTTTCTTTTACAAACTAAATTTATTCCAAGATCAACCTGTCAATCTTGATGAGAGATTAGAATTGAACAACACGAAACTATATTTATTCCAAGATCAACCTATCAATCTTGATAAGAGATTAGAATTAAACAAGACGAAACTAAATTTATTCTAAAATCAACCTCGATAAACGACCGTTTAATATAATATAATTATAATAAAATTAACAAAATTTCCTTTCTTTCACAAACTAAATTTATTCCAAGATCAACCTGTCAATCTTGATAAGAGATTAGAATTGAACACGAAACTAAATTTATTCTAAAATCAACCTAACAATCTCGATAAACGATCGTTTAATTATATAATAAAATTAACAAAATATCATTTCTTTCACAAATTAAATTTATTCCAAAATCAACTTATCAACCTCGATAAACGACGTTAAATATAATTTCCTTTTTTTCACAAACTAAATTTATGCCAAGATCAACCTGTCAATCTTGATAAACGATCGTTTAATATAAAATTAACAAAATTTCCTTTCTTTCACAAACTAAATTTATTCCAAGATCAGTCTATCAATCTTGATGAGAGATTAGAATTGAACAACACGAAACTAAATTTATTCCAAGATCAACCCAACAACCTCGATAAACGACCGTTAAATATAATTTCCTTTCTCTCACAAGCTAAATTTATTCCAACATCAACCTATCAACCTCGATAAACGTCTAATATAAAAATTTATTTATTCCTAAGATCAACCTATCAATCTCTCGATAAGAGATCGTTTACAAGATTTGAATATCAACTTCTCCCTTTCACGAGTTTATTCTTCAAGATCAACTTCAAT
>NW_006263830.1:256532-258101 GCF_000469605.1 Apis dorsata | reverse complement strand
AAAATTGAAAAAAAAAAAAAAAAAAAAGAAACATCATCCCCTTCCTTTCACAAATTTATTCTTCGAGATCAATTCTTGAGGATCGATCGATTTCAAAACACAAGGGTGAACACACACGTGGAGGAGCGATCGAGCGTCGAGACGGAGACACCGATATTATAATTCACCGTGTCCTTTCCCCCCTCTGCCATTCGGAGAGAAATTATTAGGCTAATCGCGGGGATTGATGGCGCGACTAGTAATGGCTCGACCGGCTTTCGGGCTTCCGCATCACGTCCCTGTCACTCGGCTCTGCGGCGATTATGGAGATGACGTTAACGCCCCCCCTCCCCTAGGGCCAGTTACAACTGCCATTTCCGCTACACCGTCGTCGCTTTTGCGAGAAACCCCTCGCGCCTAAGATCTTGAGACCTTGATGATGAAGGCGAAGGTTGGTCTCTTATTGAACGAGATTTAATCACGCGGTGACATGCACGCCTGTTGTGGGATGTTGTAACTTCTTTTCTGTGAAAAGGTGGAAAAGGGGATCGTGGAAATCGTAATTCGAGAAGAAGTATTGTGTGAGATGACTGATCGTGAGACACGGTTTTAAAATCTGGTAATAAGAGATATGTAAAAGGGAATGGAAACGATCGATTTTCTTTTTACTCGAAGTAAGCATAATGTGTGTTTTTGAATAATGTTTTGTAAGAACGTTGGTGCAAATTTCGATTAAATAATATCCATTTATCGGAAAATGAGTATGTAAGTTTGGTTAAGATTTTATATTATTTTATGTGCAATCAATCTATTTATCGATTTCGATTGTTTGAGTAATAGCAGTGAGAAAATTCGTCCCTCGTCCCTCTATCTTACGTAAAAAAATTTCCTTCCCTTTTTTGATAAAGAAATATCGATCTTTTTCCATTCCATAAATCAAATTTCTCTGGCAATACATCGTGTAAATTTCTAATACGAAGTAATTACTTTACTTTAATTTACAAAAAAAAAAAAAGAACAAAATATCGATAATTCACAATGATATTAGAAAAATAGATTGTGAAACGATTCGACGAAAAGTCAAAAAAAGAAAGAAAGAATATATATAATAAAGAAAATTAAATATTAAATATAAAATATACTTAATAAAGAAAAGAATAGGAATAAACTACGTTATATAGATGTGGATCGTGCCGATGCCTTTGTTCGACTGAGCTCTCTCGCTGTGTCGTCGTCAAAAGCGGACACAAAACAAAACAAAACAAAGTCGAAACAGCGAACGCGTCCAATGATATCTAGAATCACATATAAATATACACGACACAAATCGTATATATACACAAATGATTTAAATTAGATTAAATGTTTTTCAAAATGTATACACGTAATATTGAAATTTAAATTACGCTTCTTAATAAATTTACAGAATATTTCTCATTTCGATTGAAATGTGGCCTCGTTTGCCTCTATATTTTCTTTAATTTTTAAAAAGAGGATTTTTAACGTATGATCGTTGCATCGAGACAATTTTTTTATTTTTTTTATTTATTAAATTTAAAAATGAATTTTGCCCGGATTAACACACGTGCG
>NW_006263830.1:245211-256199 GCF_000469605.1 Apis dorsata | reverse complement strand
CAAGATTCCTCTCGCGAAGAGAAGAATCGTTCGCGGAAGGCGATTTTTTTTTTTTTTCCTTCCTGTTCGACCCTGTCACCTGAAGAAACACGAGTTCTAATTAAGCCGAGGATCGAGATTCGCGTTGACTAATAGCGCGGTTAGAGTTCAGAAGCTTCGTTAACCGGCCGACCAAGATTCCACGACGTATATATCGCAACTGAACTGGAAGCAATTCCTCATTAAAGATAATACCTGGCGGACCGACAATCGCGCTCGCACGTAAGAACAGATTGTGGGACTCGGCATTCCCCTTAATTAGGATCAACTCTTACCTTGTGAGATACTCTCGCGGACTAAACAATCGAACTAACTTCTTTCGATTCTCCTTTTTTTTAATATACCGCATTCGACTCGCGCTCTGTTATAATAATTCACGAATGTGAACGAATGATTTCATTTATTTTTAAGTCGATAATATTGATGGCTTATAGACGTGTGCTCCTTTCGATTTTCTTTTTTCTACATCGCATTTGATTCGTGCTCTTTCTATCTTTCTATAATAATTCATGGTCGATAATTTATTTTATAATTATTTTAAGATTCATTTATTTTTAACTCGATAATATTAATACTGATAGACGTATATTCTTTTTCTTTTTCCATGGTTGATGATATTTTTATTTTATAATTTTTTTAAGATTCATTCATTTTTAACTCGATAATATTAATACTAATGGCTTATAAATGTGTTCCTCTCGATTTTCCTTTTCCCATATCGCATTCGACTCGCTTTCTTTCGTTTTTATAATAATTCACGGTAACGAATGATTATCGTTTTATATTTATTTTATAATTTTTCTAACATTCATCTATTTTCAACTCAATAATATTAATATTGATGGCTTATAGATGTGTATTCCTTTCGACTTTCCTTTTTCATACCGCATTCAACTCTCTTTCTTTCGCTCTATAATAATTCATGATTGATGATTTCATGATTTTATAATTTTCATTTATATTATAATATTCATTTATTTTTTACTCGATAATACTGATAGTTTATAGACATTCCTTTTTCTATACCACATTCGACTCGCTTTCTTTCGATCTATAATAATTCATGGTTGACGATTTCTTTTATTTTATTTTACAATTTTTTAATGTTCATCTATTTTTTTAAGCCTCGATAATATTAATACTAATGTATTAATACTATAATTTTTTAATACTCATTTATTTTTAACTCGATAATATTGGCTTATAGATGTATGTTTCATACCACATTCGACTCGCTTTCTTTCGCTCTATAATAATTCATGGTTGACCATTTCCTTTATTTTACAATTTTTTTAATATTCATCTATTTTTTTAAGCCTCGACAATATTAATACCGGTGGCTTTCAGATACAAATCCTTTAAAATCTCTGAAAGTTTCGTGAAAAACACGTCTTGTGCGAATAATAATTAATTTAGAACCGTGAGGAGAGAAAAAAGATTCGAGTGAACAGAAGAATATCTACGTAAGGAGTTTTATTTGAAAAATTTATGAAAATTCATTTTGCCGAGAGAAGAAAAGGTTGTTTATTGATTTATCGCTCGTTGCACGAGCGCACTCGAGGAAAGTAGTAGTATCAGCTCCCGTCATGTCCCCGTATCCATCCACTTTGCAGCTCTCGAGAGTGTCGACCGAGATTGGATGGCTATCGTTACCATTTCGAAGGTCGATTGCGCCGGTCATTTGGAAAGTCGAATGGGTTTCCCGGCCCGTGTCCTGTCGAGCACTCGCCGACCCCTAAAAGCGGAGCATCGACGCTTTTCGCCAACATCTCTGCATATTTCAGTGCGCAGATACGAGAGTTCCTCGTGCGGATCCATTGAATTATCAAGGATGGCCGTCACACCTGTGAGCTTGGACAAATGTTTCCTGGAACAATTCGGAGGAATTCGGTGGAATAGGAGTGTCTGCGCCTCGTTAATTTTTATTATCTTTCCTGCACTCAGCTTCGGATCTTCATATGACGATGAGTCCATTATTAATTCTTGACACTATTATTATTTCCCTAGTAGCGTCGTTTTTCAACAGATCTGCCATCTTATCGATTTGATGGAGTTTAGTTTAATTTTTTTCTAAATAAAAAATTGATTTAAGAAAGATATTTTCGTTTTCAAAACGTTGAAAAAAATTGTATCATCTAAATGTATGCAGAGAGGAAGGAAAGGAAAGAGTAAATGCGAAGGGAAGGAATTTTAAATCTTGGAAAAAATTTTTTAAGATGTTCGATCGCCTTTGTTATACATCTTTCCCAGTTTCGATCCAGATGATTACCTTCCGCGAATCGTTCGACTCTCGATCGCGAGCAGATGGATCGTTAAAACGAAGTGGTAACGTGGCTCATTAGTGGATACCAGCCAATCTCTGGATCGATGTTTTGTCTCCGCGTTTTTCCGCCCAAGTTTTATCTCCTCGCATCTATAATTTGATCGCGTTTTAATATCCTTCCGAGCTCGAGTTTATATTTCCAATTAAAACGCGAAATTGTGGATAATCATCACGTGATACTCTTTTGCGAATTGCGAGAGAGAGAGATTCCATCAAGGAAAATGATACAAAAGGCAAAAATAATTCACTCGAAAATTTGAAAAATAAATAATCGATTTGTAAGAGATTTTTGTCATTGAATTGTATTTATTTGTCATAAAGAAATTTTCTTATTTTTATCTCGAAATAGAATTTTTACAAAAATATTTCGTCTTCTGACGAAAATATTTAATAAATTTCCCTTTCGTATTTTCATATTTTCAGAATATCTAATTCTCTATCATAATGTAAGAATAATTATTTCAACGGGGACAAAAATTTCTGGAAGGAAGCATATCGAAATCGCGAGAAAACTTAGTGGAAAAACTCGTAGGATCGAAAATTTAAAAAATAATCGATTTGTAAGAGATTTTTATCATTGAATTGTATTTATTTATCATAAAGAAATTTTCTTATTTTAATCTCGAAATAGAATTTTTATAAAAAATTTCGTGACGAAAATATTTAATAAATTTCCCTTTCGTATTTTCATATTTTCAGAATACCTAATTCCCCATATCTAATTCTCTATCATAATGTAAGAATAATTATTTCAACGGGGACAAAAATTTCTGGAAGGAAGCATATCGAAATCGCGAGAAAACTTAGTGGAAAAACTCGTAGGATCGGTATTTGAAGGCCGACTTGTTGAACGACTTGTACATATCCTCGAGGCTCGCGATCGTGTCACTCATTTATTCCAGGCTGGCGCGAAAACAACGAGCCATCCTTCGCGCGAAAATTTCTCGAGTGGGAAACGAAAACGCGGTGAAAAAGCGCGAGGAATCGAGGGAAAGATTCTCTCGTCTCGTGCTTTTTCCCCCTCCCCCATCGCCCATCGTCTGACGAGTTTTCACGAGGAAATCTCGGGGAAAACGGATCGTATGACGGCGTAGAAAGAGAGAGAGGAAAAAGAAGGTCGCGTTCGAAAAATGTAAGTCGCGAACGATGCAGCTTCCACGAGGAGCAGCTTTTTTACGAGGCGCGCAATTTTTCGAGATACCCGTTGACAAAAGTCCCACCGGTGACCCACTCTCCCGTCTTTCAATCAAAACTTTCCCTCCAAACCTATCCACCCTCTTCTTCTATTTCTTCTCGTTACATCATCTCGAAGAGGAGAGATGAAATTCCTTTGAGAGCCCGTGTCTTTCAAAAACTGACCTCGACTCGTGACGTACCCCCTCGTGTTTCGCTCGTCATCTCGAAGGATCTCTTTCTCTTCTCGATTAAAATAAATATTCGACGGGAAGGAGAATAGGAAGTGCTGATCATCCGATTTTTTTTGTCTCGAAAAAATGTTCAGATAGAGGGCTTGATCGAAAGTTAAACATATATGTTCTGTTCCAGTTTGAAAAAAATATTTCCAGAAGAGAGAGAGATATATATATAAAAGTGGTTATTTAAACACGTTTGAAATTAAATGTATATGCGAGCGTTTCGCTCTTGCTCTCCTCGATTTAAAGATTTAAAATAAAGTAGACAGTTTATCCGATTTTGGTGTCAAAAAAATTTCCAGAGAAGGGATAAGATCCATCGATAGTAAATATGTCCTGTTCCAGATCCGAAAGAAAGAATTTCCAGCAGAGAGATACCAAAGTCTTTACTTAAACCGTTTGAAACGCACGTTCTATTCGACAAAATTTCCAATACTTTTCCATTCTAATTCTCGATCGAATATACCACTCCTCGACTCGATATTTCCAACATTTTTCCATTTATACACATTTATACTTGTCAAAACTTACTGAAACTCCGCGGATTTCCGTATCCCCCTCCTCGTAATAATTTCCCCTCCACACGTCCCCTCCACAAATAGAAAAGAAAATTTTTCAACCTCGCACAAAACTCGACCCGAAATCTCTTAAACCCCTTTGCTCTTTCCTCCAGCAATTGATATTGAATTTATAATATCGTTACTTATTACCGTAAAAAAAAAGAAAAAGAGAAATATACATTGGCAAAACTCGTCACGTTGGCGAGGATGGCGCATAGTTGGTGGAAAAACACGCAGCGTGTGCCAACAAAGAGGAGAGGAAGGGAGGAGTGTCGAAAGTAAACGACGACAAGGGGTTGTGCAACGACGTGACTGGTGAACGCATTAGAATAACGTCCCCTGTACCAAGCCTGCCACTAATTACACGGAGTTTGTATTAATGCGGACGTTAGCATTCCGCCATGGCCATCCGGTTTCCCGCGGCCGCGATGGTTGTTGGTTACGTGTCGAGGGGAGGGAGGGGCCTCTTCGCTGTCATCATCGTCCTTGTTGTCACTGTTCCGTCCCCTCCTCTGACAACACAGATACCAACAACGGCTCGTCAAGAGTCAGGTGGATGGCCAGGTGGATTTAACTGGCCAGGTGTCCTCGGTTGGATGGGATAGATCGTTTCGCTTGCGAAGAAGAGATTTCAAGAACCGTTTCAACGCGATATTATTACTTCCAATTGTGTACAATTAATGGATTAATGGATTTATCGAGAGAATGAATAAGACATTTTTCGTTCACTGTTAAATATTGTGACGATTTTCTCAAAGGAGTTTGTTTCTTGAATTTGTTGCAATTTTTTTTTTTGGTTAATTAATTATTTAATGTAAAGTTATTCAATCTATATTTAATATAACATCTCTCTCCTCTAATAGTTTCTTTAAGTTAATAATTTTCTTGGTAAATAATTATTAATCGATATTTGGATTCATATTTAATCCGTAATAGTGGTTATATAATTTTTTTAAACAGTTATTAGATATTCTAAAGTTCGATGTTTCCTTGTACTATAAACCATCTCCTCCAATAATTGTCCAACTCGTCTTCAAAACTTTTTTTGAACGGATGTTGGAAAATCCTAAATTTAATCGTTCGAATTTGGAAATCGTTTACCCTTATGGACAAAATTTCTTTGAAGGAGACGGTGATTCCGACGAAAGCAATTTTCTGGGGAAGGGGGGCGTTAATACGTTGCAGATAAGATTGGATCAATTCCTTGGATCTTGGTGGCAGCCATTACGCCAGGCGCGATATCATAAAACAGAAGCGATTTTCAATAACGATCGGCGATGATATTGGCGGACAACGAGTCTTTCTTCCTTTCTCTCCCCCTTCTCTCCCAGCACAGGCTAATTTCCAACACGCAATTTCTTCCGATCTTCTATTCGATCTATTCCTCGATTTTTCTTCTCATAGATCTCACAGAAAAGGTATAAATGCAAATTGGCCGTGCAACGTTTTAATTATTCTTTTCCTTGTTTCTTTCTTTCTTTTTCGTTTCTTTCAATCGCTTCGCAATCCTTGACCATTTCTTCGAGGAACGTTTTCTCTTTCGAGGATGATGACGATGCCGGTCATTAAAGCTCGAAACCAGTCACATAATTAGGAAAGATCGATCGAAAATTTAATCTCGCCAAGAGTTGATCAACGGGCGGACCACCAGTTAAAAGAACTTACTAATTATGCCGCGTCCAAAGCCCGTCTCCCCTCCTTGCAACCGGAGGATAAATGAAGATTTAGATGGGACAGGCCGGGCGAAAACAAACCGAAGGGGGAAGCCTCCTCCTCCTCCTCCTCCTCCTCCTCGGTTACAAATTGCGCTTCATTTGACGGACTTAGCGTCGGCGGATCGTGATAAGGTTAAGATTCTTTTTTAAGGAAGTGAGGAGAAGGAATTTTCTCGCGGGAGAAATTTTTTATTCTGTCTTATCTGTTATCTTTCAGAAATTCGTTCGCACGCGATATACTTTTTATTTTGTGGATCGATATTCTTTTTTTTCTTTTAGTCGATTACTTTTATCTATTTATTTATTTTAAATCGTAATTGCATTGATATCGTACGAAGATGGCACGGAAGATGTAATCTTCTTGTTGCTTAACCCAAGAGTTTATCTTTCTCTACTCTTTCGATTTTCTTTGTCTCATTGACATTCGAACGTTTCAATTTTACTTATCTGTTAACACGGTTCATTGAAGAAGCTGCTTTCAATCTACGCAGCGTATACGAAGCGTACGACTATGATAAAATTAATTATCACGGGATAGAGGATATATAAATAAACTATCCACGCGTATTCGAGCGAATTATCAAGCGCGCGGCGAATATCACGAAAGGGATGCTTGGAAGAAGCATCAGAAATCGATTGCCCATGGAAAAAATCGTTCGAAAAGATTAACTCGAAAAAGTCTCGAAAAAGTCTCGAAAAAAAAAAAAGAGAAGAAAGGAAAAAATGCTAGACGAATCGAACGGTCGAAACGACGCGCTCAACGGAAGGAAACGCGGAGATGAACGTTCATTTTTGGGATTTTCATTTTGAGCTCGTTCGCGGAAGAGCAGAGCGATACGTACATTCCGGAATAAACGAGTGTGCAAGAAGCTGGGTCGACGACGAAAAATCGGGAAGATAAATACCAATTTGATAATGTAGAGAGAGAGAGAGAGCCGGTGGTGGAAAAGCGCGATGTAAAAAAAAAAAAAAAACATTCCCTCCGCGGCCCGCACAGCAGCCGCCCCCGGAAAAACCGACAGAAACGCGAGGGGCGGGGAAAAAACGAGGGTGGGAGAGGAGAGAGGGAGAAAAAAGGAAAAAAAAAAAGAAAACATACCCAACGCGGCACCCGCCGCAGCCGCTCTCGGAAAAACCGAGAGAAATGCGAGTGGCGGTGAAAAAACGAGGGTGAGAGAGGCGAGGGGGAGAAAAAAGGAAAAAGAAAACGAAATAACCCGTAGCTACCTTATCTGCCGTCGGTAACGTAGCATTGTTTCAACGCGCGGCTGGGAAGGGGAGTGGGGGAGTGGGGAACTGATAATGGAACAGTGTACACGCCGCGCCGCTTTTAACGAGCAAACTTTTCTACAAATAAATTTCGCGAGCTGCTCGAATCCTGAGAAGGGAGACTCGTTGCCACGTATCCAGAGGAGAGTGTCGGCCTCGTGTATCTACCGGCGTTCCTTTTAATCTCGAGGAATAAAGCGAATACGCTACGCAGAATGGGATAGGGAAACAGGCATTCTCGACGCGTGCCACCATTCTCGGCAAATATCACGAACGGAATAAACCGCGCGCCTGTTTGTCCGTGAAATGCCGATCGGATTAGCCGAAAGATGTGAATAATTTCTTTGGTTTCGTATCGATGATCTCGGTAATTTTTTTTGCGTTCGATGATGAAATATTTTTTCTTAATTTTGTTTCGTTTGTATGCTTAATAAATAGAAAGTTTGCGAGATTCTAACCTATTTCGAAATTGAGATTAAACGAGAATTTAATTAGGAAGATGATAAAGTGACTCTCTATAGTTCTATATCATTCGCATAGAAAATTTCTTTTCCTCTTCTTCTCTTATTTTTCCCGTCGTTCTGAAGTTTCTCCGATTCGACAACAGTTTGGACAATAACGTTTCATCGAGCACACTTAAAGTCTTATTAATTAAAAAATTTTCGAATTATTCAACGTTCGGTCCCAATATTCGATCATCGTAGAAACGTCGTCCAGTTTCGTCGTCGCTTTCATTACGAGTTTCACCGCTCGAACGACGCGAATGAATTGAAGGAATGGAGAAAAATTGGCGCGTAATTCGTCCCCCGTATAGATAGAAAACACGACATTCCGCGTTAATTATCATGCTTTTAAGGGGAACGAGGGGGGGACTTTCTCGTTCGACGAAATCTTCCCCTTACTTTGGGATTTATTTGCTCCTCGTTAATTCCACGAGGACGCGAAGCGGCTTAAAAACTAATAAGTAACTCTTCCACCCAAGGAGGGCCTACCTTTCTTTTTCTTCCCTCGTCCTTCCGCTCGCAAACGAATCACGATCCCTGGCCGCCATTTAATAGATCCTCGCTTAAATCTCTGACGAAGAAATATTCCCACTTTTTTTTTTTTCCCCCTCCCCTTCAAAAGAGTCAGTTTAACCGGAGCGTTCTGCAAGCTTTTATAAGAAATCCTTGGAATATATACTTTCTCAGTTTTCAGCCAAGTAACGGTTGGAACGGTGTTTCCTTTTTCTTCTTCTTCTTTTTTCTCCTCTCTCTCTCTCTCTCTCTCTCTCTCTCTCTCTCTCTCTCTCTCTCTCTCTCTCTCCAGACTTCTTAAAAGGTCGGTGCCTCGGCGTACTACGACCGATTAATCTGCACCGGTTGATCCAACCTTGTCTGCTCTTCTTTTTGTCCCCTGTTATACCTCTTTCTTCACTTTTCTTTTTTTTTCTCTCTTTTTTTCTTTCCTTTCTTTTCCTTCACTCGTTACTTTACGTGGAACGGGTTCGAACTAGATGACTAAATTTCTCTCCCCCCCCTCCCGAATATTCCGTTCGGGGAAGGGAAAAAGTCTTATGGACTTAGCGACTATGGAGGAGAGACCGGCCATCGTCCAAAGTTATTCGCGGCAAAGTTTTGCTACAACGTTTGCCGACAACTTCTGGGGAGGAGGAGGGAAACGCTCCAATGATGTTCGATCGAAAATTATATCGTCTTAAACGTTATTGGAGGATCTTTATTATTCGTGATTATCCCAACATCCATGGATGATTAAGTTTCATTGAATTTTCATCGAATTTCACTGAGCATCTTCTTCATCGATCGATGGTACACATGCATGATAAGATGAATATAGAGTGCATCACCGGCGATGTACAGAGACACCACAGGGTTGGCTAATTGCTGGGAATGTGTCTTCTCTCCCCTCTCCCTCTGGTCACAAAGTCCTCTCGCGGTCGACAAAATGGCTCGACCAAGTTAATCCCTCTCCCCCTCCCTCCTGCTGGAACTGGCCCCTCTCCCTTACCCGAAATCTCATAAATTCGGCGAACTTTTCGATCCGCTTCCAAGATTTCCAAGCTGAAAAAGGAGCGAGGAAGGGTGACAGATCTTTCTTCGCCCTCGTTACACCCGCTCCCCGGCCCCAGGCCCTGAGATTATCCAGCGGAATTAACTTTCATCTTGGAAAACTCTGCCCTCCCTCCCCCTCCCCGCGAGAGAAAATCTCTTTCTCAACCGAACCCCCTCGACTTTCATCCCTCGACTTCTCATCAACTCCTCGAAAAATTCCATCACGATTTTTCCTCACCCCAAATTTTTTTCCCACGATGGAGAAATCGAGAAATTAGACTAAAACTAGTGGCATATTTTTTGATTGACACCATATTTCTGGTACATAGCTGAGAAAATTGTCTTATCTTGTCACGTGTCGAGAACGAAGCTATCAAATTATAAATATATACATTTCTGTCTCTCCGGATAGAAAAGAGAGTACGAATATTATACCATCCGAGAGTGTTTTCCTTTTTAAAATATCTTGAATCAAATAAAGGAAAAAAGAAGAAAAAATTACGCATCAAAATTTAGAAAGAAAATTCGTATTCGAGATTGCCAAGCGTTTTGCCTTGGTCTTGGGGAGGATGCGTGAAGAGAGGCGATCGAATGAAAGAGTAAGATAAAAGTTGATGCCCCTCTAGTGAGGGTTGGTCATTGGTTTTCCTTTCCTTTTTTTTTCTTTTATTCCATATTTGTTATACACACACCAGAGAAAGAGTATATAAGAGTATATAAGAGTAAAGGTAGGCTCTCCCCGGTAACCGTAGTCAGACCGCCTACGTACAAGCCAGGGCAATAAAATGGATTTATCGATGCCACAAAATGGCGGCCTTCTTGCCGCGCTCTCCGTCCTTGCTCGTACTTCATTTTGCCGATATTAAATGCTGTAAATTCAGGCCGCCGCCACTTTTTCTCTCTCTCTCTCTCTCTCGTTTTCGTTTTTCTCTCCTCCGTGGAGAGGGAAAAAAAAAAAAAAAAAAAAGAAGGGAAAAATTTCGGCCGAAAAACTTTAGCCGTTCTTAATCCACGGTTTGCCACGAGTCCACGGATAAATTCACGGTGAAAAGGTGAAAATGCGGCAGACCGAATCCGAGAAATGGGGAAAGTTAACGCGTTTTGGTTAAAGGTCGGTGAATTCGTGGGATGGTAGACGGATGGAAGAAGAAGTGTTCGGTTCCAATTATTCGAAACGTATCTTCTGATCGGGCTGATTCGAGCCCGTCCATTGAAAGGGAGGGAAAAAAAAATTCTCCTTTCCAAGCTAACTCGACAATGGTTCAGAAGCCGCGGCATCCCCCGTGGCGCAACGTTGTTCCACTTTCCCCCTTTTCCTTTCGCCTCTTTTCGCCATTGGCGTGGCGTCTCGAGTCGAGGGGGGATGGTGAAAAGAGGAAAAAAAAAAGGAAGAAAGGAAGAAAGAAGAAACGAGGAATCTTTCGTTGCCGGCAGCCTCTTTCCTCGCCGCTTCCTCCTCTTTGCCTGGTTCCACGTATCATAACTCATCCGAGGTGCAGTCCGATATTAGAAAGGTGACACGTCGTCACACGTCGTATTGCTCGAGAGCTTCAAAAGTCGTCGCCTTTTCAAATCGAAACCAGGAACACCTTTTGTATTATTTTTCTCTTTTTTTCTGT
>NW_006263830.1:240542-245093 GCF_000469605.1 Apis dorsata | reverse complement strand
TTTTTCTGTTTTTTTTTTTTTTTTATTCTTTGCGATGTAACGCGTGCGATATATTATTCACAGGGCGTGTTGCATCGCGACGAAAGCGAGCAGTCGCGGGCGTAAAGATGCATTAATCCCCTGACAGCCTCGTGGAAAATGCTCGGCCGAAAACACGCGGGAAATTTATTTTCCCGCTCCGTTGGAACTCATTTTTTATTCGGCGTTCGGGCCGCGTTGAAATTGACTCGACTCTCGGAGCGAAAAATATTAACATTCCCTTCCTTCTAAACGGGGTGATGTTATCACGCTTTGGGGAAACCGCTCGAGCTCCCTCAAAGAATTCCCCCTTCTCTCTCTCCGTAAACGAAATTAAGTTAAGGATGGAAGAAATAATAATGGAATTTGTCCTCGATGGAACGTTGAAGTTTAAAGGAAACTCATCCGGTTCCAAATATACACATCCTGTCTGTCAATAATCGATACATTTTAAATTATTTTCAGAATTTCACGTTTTCGCATTTATCACTGTGAATAACATTCGAACGAAGTGGTAGCCCATTTTCGATTTATGCTTCGTCAAGGAGATGTGTAAGACGGCGTATTCGTAGTCGCAGCCAACGAAGCGCAAAATCGCCGCCTAGAAAAACGGGGAATAATTGGTGGGGAAGGGCAGTGAAGCGACGTGGAATTTGCGGTCATCCCGCAATAAGGGACTCATCGTTATCGAAATCGTAAACGAACGATTACGCGAAAACCCAGTCGTATGAAAACACGTAATCCCTCGACGTAAAACGCTGCGAAAACGATTTGCAAAAGGGTGGAATTACCCCCGTTACTATCTCTGCCCAACCAAAGTCGAAACTGATAATCAATTTCGCGTGTGTACACGTTTACACCTCGATGGACGGCACGCGTTCCGAATTTCGAGCCCTCGAAATTCCGCTCTTTCGAATGCAAATAACGCGGGGAGATTGCTCGTTTGAAAACGCGGCCAACTCGGTTTTTGAGACGAGCCGTTCCATCCTTATCGATATGTAAAAACTTCTCCCGCTCGGAGGACGATAACTCAATGCAATGGAAATCGATGGAATATTCCAAGGTTTCCACTGTTTTACGGCACGAGAATTATTTTCAATCGGGTAAGACTCAAACGATGTAGTCTCTCTTGACAGTAATTCTTGTATTTTTACAACAGGTATATAAATTTTTGATCCAAAGATTCTTCGATGGAGTACTCTACGTCCATCGATTCCGCGATATTCCGCAAAATGAATTTGGTTTATAAAAATCAAACGCCGCGTTTTCTCTTTTTAATATTTATATTTTTGTAATGATATACGTAAATATTTGATCCGAAGGAAAACTCGTTTTCTACGATCGAAAAATTTACAATATTCCGTAATATTCAAAGTGATTTCAATTTATAAAAATCAAATGCTGTGTCCTTTAAAAGTAACTTCCGTTTTCTTTATAATAAAATATCAAGTAAATATCTGATCGAAAGGAAAAGATCGATCGCATCCATCGATTCTAGGATGTTTAAAGACGATCTCAAATTGTTCCTAAAAATTCAATTCTATATTCTTAATAATAAATTTTATGATAGGTATAAATAATCGAAAGAGACAAATCGTTTTCTGCGATCGCATTCATCGATTTTGGGATGTTCAAAGCGATCTTCAATTGTTCCCAATAATCAAACGCTATACTTTCTCTTAATTATAATTTTTGTATTTCTACAATAGATATATAAATATCCGATCGAAAGGGAAAAATCGATCGTTTTCTTCGATCGATTCTAGTTCAAAACGATCTTCAATTGTTCCCAATAATCAAACGCTATACTCTCTCTTAATTATAATTTTTGTATTTCTACAATAGATATATAAATATCCGATCGAAAGAAAAGGAAAAATCGTTTTCTTCGATCGCATTCATCGATTTTGGGATGTTCAAAGCGATCTCGAATTGCTCCCAATAATCAAACGCTGTATCCAATAATTTCCGTATTTTTATAAAATATTACGTAATATATCTGATCGAAAAGGGAAAGATCGTTTTCTTCGATCGCATCCATCGATTCTAGGATGTTTAAGGGCGATCTCAAATTGTTCCTAAAAATTGAACTCTATACTCTCACTTAATAATAAATTTTACGATAAGTATATAAATAACCGATCGAAAGATCGTTTTCTTCGATCGCATCCATCGATTTTGGGATGTTCAAAGCGATCTCGAATTATTTCCAAAAATCAAACTTGGTACTCTCTCTTAATTATAATTTTCTCTCTTAATTATAATTTTTGTATTTCTAATAGATATATAAATATCCGATCGAAAGAAAAGGAAAAATCGTTTTCTTCGATCGCATCTATCAATTCTGAGATGTTCAAAGCGATCTCGAATTGTTCTCAAAAATCAAACACTGTATCCACTAACTTCCGTATTTTTATAAAATATTATGTACATATCTGAAAAGGAAAAGATCGTTTTCTTCGATCGCATTCATCGATTCTGAGATGTTCAAAGCGATCTCGAATTGTTCCCAATAATCAAACGCTGTGCCCTCTAATAGTAACCTCCGTATTTTTATAATAAAATATCAAATAAATATCTGATCGAAAGAAAAATCGTTTTCCTCGATCGCAAGGCCCGCGATCCATCGATTCTGGGATGATTCAAATTCTCGAATCTCGTCCTAATCATCAGAAGTTTCGGAGCCGAGAGACGGCGAGTAACACGCTTAATGCGGAGTCAGAGCTGCCACGTCGCTAGGGGCGAACGTAATCTTCTGATATTTCTGATACAGCATCTTCTTCAATTGTTCCGTTTGTTCCCGATTCCTGGTCTCGCAGACCACTCTCACGTCCACGCTGAAGAAGTCCGTCATGATCCAACTCCGCTCGTACATGATGTCCTTTATCGAGGCATCCATGCTCGCCAGCATTCTGCAAAGCTCCGCGATTTCGTCCGGTCGATCGGATACGGTCACTGTGAACTTCAAAAGCCGGCCTTCCACCGCCAATCCCCGTTCCAAACACCTGACGAGGACCATCGTGCCGATGTTTCCGCCGGACAGAGGCAGCACCACTCTACAAAACGGAAATCAAAGGGCCGCGCTGTTACCATCCCTTTGACAATCTTGTACTGACAATACCAAATATTGAACAGAGTTGTGCTAAGTGTAAAGAAAAAAGAAAAAAACTATAATAACAGCCAAGTTTTCAGTATGATATTCAACGTGAATTTATGAGGACGAACAGTTTAACCTAATGAGATACAAGTTCACTTAGTTTAATTTAACTTCTCGTAAAAGGATCGATTCTCATGTATTATTCTACGTTATATTTCTATATTTTCGTGTTGGTAGCATTAAAAGTGAAGGAAGTATTGAATATAAAATATATGAGGGAAGATAGGGACAAGATTTTGTTTGATTAGATAAGAAAAAGAATATTAAGCAACCTTTTTCCTTTCAATTCTTCCAGCTGACCAGCCAAGATGGCGGCCAAGCCAATAGCACCGGCGCCCTCGACGATACACTTCTCGTCCTCGAGCAGTTTCAAGATCGCGACGGCGATCCAATCCTCCCTCACCACCACCACTTTGTCGATCAACGGATTCGCGGTCGCAAAGGCGTTGTATCCAACCACGGGGACGGCAAGGCCCTCGGCCAGTGTCGGACCTGTGGGTGTGTACGTCGGTCGACCCGCTTTCCTTGCCTTGTAGAAACTTGGACACATTTCCGACTCAACGCCCTGCGAAAATTGGCCGAAGGAATTGGGAAGAAGGAAAAAAGCGATATCATTCATTCCTCGATCTCGAAGAAGGAAAGAAAAAGTAGGGAAAATATATATTCGCTCACGACAATCATCACACCGGGATGAAGGCTTTTCACCGCAAGCGCTACGCCCGCGATCAAGCCACCCCCTCCGATCGGAATCACCACAGCGTCTATGTTGGGCACCTGTTCCACGATCTCGAGCCCGAGCGTCCCTTGTCCCGCCACAATGTCCGGGTGATCGTATCTGAAGAAACGTGAATAGAGAAAAAACAGGAATAAAAGGAATAATTTAAAAACGGTGGAAAAAATTTTCCTCAAATTCTCTTTTTCTTATCCAGAAAAAGTGATAGCCAAAATATTGAGTATAATTCATCTTTGAAGAATTTATCGTAACCAGAAACGATTGTAGATTGTAGCAAACGTTCGAAATAATTTTATTCGAAAATTTTACATTTCTTTAACTGTTCAGCGGCACGAGAAAATGTCGCTAGGTAGAAGTGCATCCCTACCCATTTATGTACACCATCCCTTTCTCCTTGCCCGTTCTGAGCGCGGTACGCCTCGCCTCTTCCATATCGGGGCCATGGATGATCACGTTCGCGCCGTATTGGCGACAGGCGATGATCTTGATGACAGGCGCAATCACGGGCATCACCACGGTCACAGGTATGCCGAGCTTGTATCCGTGATAAGAGATTGCCGCGGCGTGGTTACCGCACGAGGCCGAGACCACGCCGAGCTTCTTCTGTTCGTCGGTCAGCATCATCAGGGCGTACCTCGCCCCT
>NW_006263830.1:234568-240321 GCF_000469605.1 Apis dorsata | reverse complement strand
GAAAGATTTTTCGAAAGAATTTCACCGTATCGAATGAATATTTATCTATCCTTCGAAATGATCTTTTTAACGAGGTTAGAAAGAAAAAGTGTGTGTGTGTGCTTTATTTTGACTCTAATTTATATTTTTTGCCAAAAATATGAGTGAGGAAACTTCAGTGTGTATCGAAACATTAGACGAGGAATATTTATATAGGAATATATAACAAGCGCAATATTTGTTACTTTTCTTCTTCACGAGAGGGTAATTTCGAGGGAAAAGAGCAATGGAATTCTCTATATATTCGTCGTGAATCCGTTTCCTAGGAATATTATATTAACACTTTGCTCTCCAGCGGTGACTCTCACTGGGATTGTTGCGGCAATTTGAACGGCGACAATATTTATTTATTAGTTTGATTTTTTCAGAATATCGCTTCATGAATAGGTTCCTAACTTATCTTATGAGTAATTATCTTATAGTAATCTTATGAGGCAACCGAACGCGCGGGTCTGAGTCTGGAGTTGCTGCGAAATAGGCCTGGAGTGCGAAGGGTTAAGATATGGGATCGTTCGATTTTCGGTTTTAGAATGGTTCGTGTGAACGAAGAAGCTTTTTTATTCGAGTATTGGATTTTTTGGAAGACGATTCCTTGGCGAAAAATAATATGCAGAGGAACATAGACATCTCGTCGAAGGATCTAATTATTCTTCGAAATAATCTTTCGGCGAGGTTAAAAAAATTCTCCGCGCTTGTTGTCTAATTTGTCACGAGGAAATGAAACTTCCGTTTTTTTTTTTTTACGTGTGAAATATCGAAATATTAAACCAGGAATATTTTCATTAAATTTAATGGAATAATCGCGTTAAATGTGATGGTGAGAAGTGGGATAAAGATCGTACCACGCATGGTGTATTGACGATGTCGTATTTGATCTTGAAAGCGGCCGACGTGACGTTCTTGAAAGGGATCGTCTGAGGATTATCCTCGACGCAATACGGATCGATCAGATCCTCCTCCTTCACTTCCTGCGTTCCCCCCCTTGCACTCGACGAAATTAATTCTCGTCCAATAGCGTGGCGTAACGTGATAATTACGTGATGAATCGTTATCGAACTCGTAAACGAACGGTTACGAAAAACGCGCCCGTATGAAAATGGCAACATGTAACCCCTCGACGTAAAACGAGACGAAAACACACAACGTTCGATTCCTCCCGTTCCATTCTTTTTCGAAGCCGATCCGTTCTACTCGAAACTATGCGCAATGAGCACAGATGTCGCTACGCACAAACGATCGAGCACCGTTTCGAACATCCTCCGACAAATTCTTGTCTCCCAACTTGCATTCGACGGAATTAATTCTCATGGCGTAACGTGATACGAGAAACGAAAAACGTGCTATAAAAGTGGCACAACAAGTAATCCTTTAAAATCGTAAAATGATCTGCGAAAGGGTGGAATTGCTCTTGTTTTCGTGCTATTTCTGCCCAACCAAAATTGAAATTGATAATCAATTTGGCAGGTGTTTATACCTCGATGCGCGTTGCGAATCTAGTCTTCGAATCTTATTTGCTTCTTCGAATGCAAATAACGCGGGGAGATTGCTCGTTTGAAACAACTATCGTTTTTTGAGACAACTAGTTATTTCATTCTTGTAGGAACTTTTCTCGCTAGTTGAATTATGGAATAATAATTCGTATAATGGAAATCAATAAAGTACCCAGTTTTCTCTGATTTGCGGGATGAGAATTATTTCAATCGGTAAAATTGAAACATTGTATACTTTGTTTTGATAGTAATTCTTGTACAACAGGTATATAAATTTTCGATCCAAAGATTCGTTCCTCGATCGAATACTCTATCTAGTCTATCGATTCCGCAATATTCTACAAAGTGAATTAAGTTTATACAAATCAAACGCTGCTTTCTCTCTTAATACTAATTTTCATATTTTTATAATGATATATATAAATATCCAAAGGAAAGATCGTTTTCTTCGATCGAAAAATCCATTGATTCTGAGATGTTTAATGATTCTTGTTCCCAAAAATCAAACTCTGTACTCTCTCTTAATTATAATTTTCGTATTTTTACAATAGATATATAAATAACCGATCGAAAGAAAAGGAAAGATCGTTTTCTTCGATCGGTTCTGGGATGTTCAAAGCGATCTCAAATTATTCCCAAAAATCAAACTGTGTGCTCTCTCTTAATTATAATCTTCTCTCTTAATTAAATTTTTGTATTTCTAAAATAGATCTACAATAGATATAAATATCCTATCGAAAGAAAAGGAAAAATCGTTTTCTTCGATCGCATTCATCGATTTTGGGATATTCAAAGCGATCTCGAATTGTTCCCAAAAATCAAACTCTCTATCCACTAATTAATAATAACTTTCGTATTTTTATAATAAAGTATTACATAAATATCTGATCTAAAGGGAAAGATCATTTTCTTCGATCGCATTCATCGATTCTGGGATGCTCAAAGCGATCTCGAATTGTTCCCAAAAATCAAACTGTGTGCTCTCTCTTAATTATAATCTTCTCTCTTAATTAAATTTTTGTATTTCTAAAATAGATCTACAATAGATATAAATATCCTATCGAAAGAAAAGAAAAGATCGTTTTCTTCAATCGCATTCATCGATTCTGAGATGCTCAAAGCGATCTCGAATTGTTCCCAAAAATCAAACTCTGTGTTCACTAACTAACAATAACTTTCGTATTTTTAATAAAGTATTACGTAAATATCTGATCAAAAAGAAAAAATCGTTTTCTTCGATCTCAAAACCCATCGCGATCCATCGATTCTGGGACGATTCAAATTCTCGAATCTCCTCCTAATCATCAGAAGTTTCGAAGCCGAGAGAGAGAGCGAGTTACACGCTCACAGGCAAATTCAGCGTAGCCACGTCGCTGGTCCCGAACACGACCTTCTGATATTTCTGATACAACATGTTCTTCAATTGTTCCGCGTGTTCCCGATTCCTGGTCTCGCAGACCACTTTCACGTCCACGCTGAAGATGTCCGACATGATCCAAGCCCGCTCGTGCATGATGTCCTTTATCGAGACACCGATGCTCGCCAGCATTCTGCAAAGCTCCGCGATTCCGCCGGGTCGATCGGATACGGTCACTGTGAACTTCAAAAGCCGGCCTTCCGCCGCCAGTCCGCGGTCCAAACACCTGCCGAGGATCGTCGTGTCGATGTTTCCGCCCGACAAAGGCAGCACCACTCTACAAAACGAAAATCAAAGGGGCGAGTCGTTACCACTCTCTTTGACAATCGCGTACTGACAATACCAGGTATTAAACACGCAATGTGTAATAATAGTCAATTTACGTGAATTGCTACGATTGGACCAACAATTCAGCGTATTAATGGGACACAAGCTCGACGAGTTCCATTTCCAATTTTTCATTAAAGAAAAAACTAATCTATTCGATAACCTGTCTTGGTTTATATTTTGTTTTTAGCATTAAAAGTGAAATAATTAAATACGAAGTAATACGAAGATATTAATGATCAGGAGCAACCTTTTTCCTTTCAGCTCCTCCAATTGGCCGGCCAAGATGGCGGCCAATCCAGTGGCACCCGCGCCCTCGACGATACACTTCTCGTTCTCGACCAGTTTCAAGATCGCGATCGCGATCCATTCTTCCTTCACCACCACCAACTTGTCGATCAACGGATTCGCGGTCGCAAAGGCGTTGTATCCCACCACTGGGACGGCCAAACCGTCGGCCAATGTCGAATCTATACGAGTGTACGTCGGTCGATCCGCCTTTCGTGCCTTGTAGAAACTGGGACACTTTTCCGACTCAACGCCCTGTGAAGATTAGCCGGAGGGGAAAAAGCGATATAAATGTTATCCTCGAGGGAGGAGGGAAAAAAATAGGAAAGATATCATCACTCACGATAATCGTTACGTTCGGATGAAGGTTTTTCACGGCCAGAGCTACGCCCGCGATCAAGCCACCGCCTCCGATCGGTACGACCACAGCGTCTATGTTGGAAACTTGTTCCACGATCTCGAGGCCCAGCGTTCCTTGCCCCGCTATAACGTCCGGATAATCGTATCTATCGAAATGATGAATTTAGTAAATAAGGAGAAAGAAGGAATATTTATAAAAATAACAACAAATGTGTACAAATTTTTTTATCCATAGCCAATGATGAGCAACAGTTGGAATTATGATAATTTATTTTTAAATAACCTGGAAATAATTGTAGCAATTGCCTAAGTTATATGATCAAATATTAGTCGCTGGAAATAACTTTTTATTCGAAAATTTTAATTTTTTTTCTTTTTTTCTTTCTACGCCCAATTCAATTCGTAGCGGCAAGTAGAATATGTATACCCATTTATATACGTCAGCCCTTTCTCCTTGGCCCGTCTAAGCGCGATACGCCTCGCCTCTTCCATGTCGAGGCCATCGACGATCACGTTCGCGCCGTATTGGCGACAAGCGACGATCTTCATGATAGGCGCAATCACGGGCATCACCACGGTCACAGGTATACCGAGCTTGTACCCGTGATAGCATAGCGCACCGGCGTGGTTACCCAACGAGGCCGAGATCACGCCGATCTTCTTCTGTTCCTCGGACAGCATCACCAGGGCGTACCTCGCCCCGCGCTCCTTGAAGCTTCCGGTTACTTGGAGGAAATCTTTCTTCAGGTATAGATCCACGCCGATCGTATCCGACAGCCGCGATTTCTGTGCAACAAGCTCTGTATTTTTATTCAATTTTTTTTGTATATCTTCGTCGTGATGTCGAATCAGGTAAGGGGATTGAAGAAACTTTTACTCGCGATTTTTTGAAAGATTTTTCGAAAGAATTTCACCGTATCGAATGAATATTTATCTATCCTTCGAAATGATCCTTTTAACGAGGTTAGAAAGAAAAAGTGTGTGTGTGCTTTATTTTGACTCTAATTTATATTTTTTGCCAAAAATATGAGTGAGGAAACTTCAGTGTGTATCGAAACATTAGACGAGGAATATTTTAATCAAGCTCGATGGTACGGTATTGATATTAATAACCGTGATAACGAAGCGTAAATAAATCGTAATACCACGCATGGCGTGTTGATGATCCCGCATTTGATCTTGAAAGCGGCCGACGTGACGTCCTCGAAAGTGACCCTCTGGGGATTATCCTCGACGCAATAGGGATCGTTCAGCTCTTCCTCGTCGTTCTCTTCCTGCAAACAGAAACGCACACACTCGCCCACTGATTTTCCCAATCTTTTTCTTCCCAATTCAAAACCCAATTCCGTTCTCTACTCCACCCTCGAAACTCTATATTTGACCAATGTCGCAACGACATGCACTAAGAAACCGGATCGAACCGCACCGTTTCGTTTCAAAGGCGCGTTAACACCCTCCCCTCTCCCTTCCATTCGACGAAATTAATTCCCATCCCGTGATCAAATCCGCGCGCGACGAGGTGAATCAACAATTACTTGGGGAATCGTTGTTGTCGACGAGTCGAAATCGTTGCTCCCGCTCTCGGCGATCAGATCGAACTCTTCACCGTTCTGATTCAAATTTCTCATGATGCGGTCCGGCGCGTGGTGGTTGGTCGCGAACGGGAAAAATGGACTGCGCGTAACGCCGATCGATCGCGTGTTACTTATTCGATCGTGGAAGGCCGTCGCGTCGTCCGACGTTTATCCTTATCTCCGCGACCCTCGACCCCCTTTCCCTCCCCCGGGGAAGAGAGAGAGAGAGGAAGAAGAGAATCGAAAGTCTCTCTCTCT
>NW_006263830.1:230660-234182 GCF_000469605.1 Apis dorsata | reverse complement strand
CCGACGATCGTCGTAATATTCCTTCCGATATCCTATCCTTCTTTTTTTTTTTACGAGACCGATAAATACGGCCAGCTAATAATAATAATACTTCGTTCGTAGAGGATGAAAACATTCGCGGAACATTCGGAATTGTTGAGAGTCGCGTGATGAAACGCGTGAGCAGACTTGTCCACGATAAACGTAAAAATAAAAAAATGAACGATAAACTTTGCCCCCTTTTGTAAATGAGTTGATAAATAATAACGAGCGACGATTAATAATAACAATAATAATAATAATAATAATAATAATAATAATAACAATAATAATAATAATAATAATAATAACAATAATAACAAAGTTTGTTAAGCGGTTAAAGGAAAAACACGATCGTGTTCCGCTCGCTCGATCGTTTGCTTGCTCGCGTCCCGAAATCGACTACCGGTCCACGTCGGTTCACGATATACACAGCTCACGAATATAGCTCTACGTCTTCGGATAACCCCTCCAGATGATAAATTAACGAATAAACAACAAGATAAGGAACGCGTACTCTTTGTCGAGGTACTTAGTCGGGACTTTCCTATTTTTGTAACTTCGTCCGATCGGCTTATTGAAATATTATTTATTTCTTTTATCGTTATTTGCCGATTATTCCATTGTTATAGAGAGAAAGATTTTATATATGTATATATATGTTGAATGAAAAGTGTTGATTGGATTTGAACAATTTATTAATAATAGAAGATGATCGCGTTAGATCGTTACGCAATCGAAACTTCGATAAAATATGTGCAGTTTTATTTATTATTTGTATTGATCGGGAATTATCGCGAAAGATTGCATCCGCTCTATATCTATTGCCCAATTGGAGATAATTTCAAATTACGACGAATAAAGTTGCATACGAATAAAAACGAAACGAAACTTCTTTGATCGCGTCATCGCGCCAATCATCGGATGGATATTATTGGATATTGAAATTCTAATCCCCTTTGCAACTTCCATTCCATTATTGGAACAAGCTGATCTAATTTCCCTGTCCACGTTAATCATTGTTCTTAATTGATCGTTCACATAGCGTTTTACAATTCGAAATTGGCCGTAATTCAGTTCCAATTCCAGTTTATCAAAAATTCCTTCCGAATATCGATCATCGGCGAGCAACCGAAGATTTTACTTGTCAGATCGTTGAAAAGGAACTACATTTTTTTTATTCAACCTCTTCGTTTATATTATAGATTTTGAATTATCAAAAACAATTTCTGAATGATCGAAGAAATCGGTTTTCATAAAAGGGTTCGATTAGAAAAGAAATCTTTTAGTCGGTCTTACCTTCGATATCCTTGGAAGAAACTGTCCTTAGCGATCAAGGGGGGAGCGATTGGGAATGGAGGAGAGGGGAGGGCGTGAAAATTGACGCGTATTCTCCTCGCGAAACGTCGTATTTCCCTTCGATTGCTGATGCAAGCGTAACGATGCCTGTTCGCAACGCACGGCTGATAGAAAACGGCTGAAAAAAGTTGTAATGTTCGCTCGAAAAGTTGCATGCATTTCTTTCACACCCTCGTTTCCGGCGAAAAAAAGAATCGAACCAAGTGCATCGATCTCGGCGATAGAGAAACGATAAGAGATTTGTAGACGATGCTTGTACTTTCCCAAGTGGAAAAGTGAGATCATTACTCGATCGTGGTTATCGCGTCGATGACGCGTGGGTTATATTCGCAGTAAGAACTACGAGACAAAGCGTGTTCGAATTGTAATTTCACTTCGATTCGAGAATTTCTCTCTCTCTCTTTCTCTCTCTCGTGAAATCTGTCGCGTTAAAAATCTGTGCCGAGATCTCTGGATGGATGGATGGATGGATGAATGAATGGAGACATTTATTCGCAGGGAGAAAATGATAAAAGTTATTGTTGACAGCTGCTGTACATTCTTCTTATAATATCCTGTCCTGTGTATATTTCCTTTGTTTATTTTTCAACTGCGTATTTCAATTTCTTAAGCGGACGAAATATTTCAAAGAGGTGTAAAACGATCCCATTGGATATGATAATTTCGTCGTGACAGTTTTAAACTCCTCTTCCCCCTCCCTTTGAAAGAAATCGCGATAAATTACGTTATTTTCGAGAACGTATGAATTATTTCCTCCTACCGTTTTCGTTTTCGTAATGGAACACGCGTTGGATACGAATAAGGAAAATCTTTCCGTTTAATTTTTAAATAAAACGATAAAGAGATATATTATACGCGTATAATTAAGGAAGGCGGTGTATAAATATTTTTTCAATTATTATCAAGCCGAATTAAAAAGCACATCTTTTCTTTCTTTCTCTCTTTTTCCTCTTTTTTTACAGAACGTAATTTAATATTAAGAATTACTTGGGGACGAATTGCTTGGAGTTGTTCCACCCCAGGATACATAGTATTCCAGAAGATGAAAAAGTTAAATCTGTCGTTGCAGGGAGGGGGTTTACAAAAGATCCGAGTTATATTTACAAAGTAGGGCGAAATGGTCGCCCCGCGTTAATAAAAATAGAAAAATACAATTTTATAATTCGGTGTAAAGAGGGGGGCGCTTCGTTCAAGAGGCACTGGCGCCACGGCAGCACTCCACGATCCGCCGCCTCTCCCGCAAGAGCTCGAGAAATCTCGCCCTTGGACTCGCCGGATATCTCAATTTGTCCCTCGCTTCGACACCGGCCTCGATATCCGACCGATCTCTCGAACCGCACGTGCACCCCCTGCACCCCTGCGCCACGTCCCTGGCCCCCCATCGCGAACAATCGTCCGTTTCTTGAAATCTTTTCCACCCTTGCACGGGAGAATTTCCTCCCCTTCCCCAATTTCTCGCCCTCGCCTCGCGTTTCGTGGGAAAATTGCAGCTGCTCCAGAGCTCGAGCTCGTCGTCCTCGTCGTCGTGCGCGAGCTCGCCGAAAATCGCGCGATCCCTGGATCGAGAAGAACGATCGAACGGCCTTCTCGAGGGCAACTCGTCCAAATCGTTGCAATCCACGTCGCTGTTCCTGTCCGGCATGAAACGGCACGTCCTGCCCACGGACACGTTCCCCGTAATTTCGTAGGTGGCGAAGTCTTGGCGATCCAAGTCGTTCCAGGCCGTCTCCTCGAGATTTCCCCTAACCTCTTCGTGGCGCGGTTCTTTGGTCTCGCGAAATTTGGCATTGGTGGGACTCTTGGACGTTTCGAGTCCAACGTTGGAACGTCGATATCGGATGGAATTGGCGACGTTCATCAATTGATCGAAGATCTTCCTCTCCAAATCGTCCTTGCGTTCCGCGACGCTGGAGCTACTTTTCGAACCAACTTCCCTAGTCCCTAGTTTCAGAACTTTTGATTCTTCGTCGTCGTCGTTGCTCGATGCTCGATGAGAATCCGTGCTGGGATTCGCTAGATCCGGTCTAGAGCCAGCAGATTCGCAATCGAGCCCGTACTTCTCCTTCAGCAACTCGTTGTGCCTGTCGATCCTTCGTATGCAGTCTTCCAGCCTCTGGATACCCTTCACGCACCTCTCGTACGAGA
>NW_006263830.1:229980-230392 GCF_000469605.1 Apis dorsata | reverse complement strand
CGGCGATCGATCGTGAATTTCGAGCGATCGCGAAGGTCCCAAGAGGAAGGAGTCCCGCTTCGGCCCCGATGCGCCAGCGACGCGCGACACCTTGGGAAGAGATTTTGAAAAAAGAGATATTTAAAATCATTCTGGAAAAATTTCGAACGATTAGAGGGCAATTAATGAATAAATTAATAGAAAGAAAAATTCTCACGCGCTCGTCCCTGAGTTGAGATTTCGCATCAACGTCACCGCCTCGCTCAGATATTCCTCGAGAACGTTTCTGTTCTCCTCCTCCTCCTCCTCCTCTTCCTCCTCCTCCACGTTCTCGTAACTCTCCGACTCGCTACACGATGACTCGTCCGCGAAGAATTTCCCGCGATTCTTCCTCGAACTTTCCTCTTCCTCGAACGCCAACTCGTCCTCTTTG
>NW_006263830.1:229629-229949 GCF_000469605.1 Apis dorsata | reverse complement strand
CTGAGCTGCCCGATCGGGTCTCCTCTCTCCAACCACCCTTCGATATTAACCCTCCCCTCCCCTCTTGCCGAGAGTCCTCGGTCTCCTCGTTCGAGGAACAGAGGACAGGGTTGAAGGATTTCAAGGATTCGTCGGCCGCCGCGTTCCTCCTCCTTCTCCTCTTGATGATCGACTTCAGGACTCCGATCGAGTCGAACCTCTTCTCGGAAACGGTGGTGGAACTCGAGAAGGATACCTTCTTCTTCCTTCCGGAATTGCTCGGGGAAACGTCGGATTCCATCTCCTCCCCGTAGTTACGAAACGGTTTGCCCCCAAAAATC
>NW_006263830.1:228075-229615 GCF_000469605.1 Apis dorsata | reverse complement strand
GACTCGTGGCCGTGGGCGTCGGTGACGATTTCGGCCAGTTTGCCGGGATTCCTCATCGGGAATTCCCCTCGATCGCGTTCGAAATCGGCAACGGGCTCGTTCTTGGGATCCGCTTCGATCGATTTCGGGCAATTCTTCTTTGTGTGCGCCACCACGTCGGGCGGGCAAAAACTCTCCCTCTCTCGCCCCATCCCCTGCTTAACCTTCAGCAACGACGTCGTCGGATCGTCGCCGGACACGTTGCTCTCGTTATAATCCAAACTGTCGTCCGAGAAGCCGTGATTATCGTGATTATCGTTCGATCCAGAGACGTGGCGAAAAGAAGCCACGTCACGACTCGTTTTCAACGAATTTCCCCCGATCTCCAGTTGCCAAAACGACGGCGGAGCCTCCGTTTCCTTCGAACGCGCGATCGAAACTTCGTTCTTCGACGAAGAACTATCCTGGTAAACGAAGGAGTCTCGCCTCCTCGAGGTGAAACTCTCTCGCTTCCGGTTGATGAACGCCTCGGTGATCAAACCGTCTCTGACGAATCCTTCGAGCTCGTGCCCCGTCTCCTCCCCTTGGGACACGTGTGACGTCCCAAGGGAGTTCCTCAAGGTAATGGAATTCCTTGGAATCCGCTCCTCGCCCCCCGTTCCTCGAGGACTACTCTTCGAAGAATAACTCCTCTCAACCGCGTTGTTAGGGTCGTGAAATATGTTCTCGATCCTGAACACCTTGCCGTCGGTCTGGCTGGGCGTCGACACGGTCCGATCCCTCGAACGAGACAACGTCTCCTCTTCGTCCAGCGCTCTCGTTTGCGCGCTCTCGTCCTTGGTTGCGTCCTTCGAGATCCTCGATCCCCGACTCGCGCTCTCGATCGTGATGCTCACCGAGTCGGGCAATGATATGGAGATGACGCTCCTCTCCCCGGATTGGTGGTGTTGAACTGATGCCGCGCAACACCGCCTCGGGCAAGCAGGTTGGGGGCAAGCAGGTTGTTGGTCGAGTCGTCGCAACGTCTGCACCGCGAAACTTCGACACGTGGAGGAGAACGAGCTGGTGTTGGTGGAACTTTCGGTGCACGTCCCCCTCCTCCTCTCCCCCTCTTGGCAAAAATCTGACACGTCCACGCTGCTCGGATTATTGCTGCTCCCCGCGTAATAATTCTGGCCGTCGTCCGACAATATACCGGAATCGTTTCGCGGCGAGTGTATCATCCCGTAATCGTAATCCTCGAGATCGGTCGCCGAGCTGCCCACGTCCCTGCACCTGACCACGCTGACCACCGTCCTCGGTTTATCGGTCGAGGTGGCCATTTCCTTCACCCTCAACACGGGCCCGAATCCCTTGTNGATCTGTACTCGCAAACTTGGCGGTGATCCGTCGAGATCGCGACGTCGCGACGAGCGATCGGCTCGGTTTCCGTGAGGGAAGCCGTGTCCCTCATCCGAACGGTCCTCGAGCAATCGGTCTGCGTGTCCACGCTCACCCGTCTGCGCTTGCCCAGCATCTTCCTCGAGATCTCCTGCAGTTTCAACCTAGCCAGGGATTTCGT
>NW_006263830.1:222876-227867 GCF_000469605.1 Apis dorsata | reverse complement strand
CGACGACTTGTCACCCCGACCCGTGGAAATCGTCGAGATCTGCTCGTCCTTCGAGCTGCTCGAACTGCTGTCCTTGCTGCTCTTCCGCCTCAAGCTCTCCAAACTGGGCTTCCCCCCGTAGCTTCTCGCCCTGCACCCGCCGTTCGATTGGTTCGCGCCGCACATCTCCGTCTTCGCGCTTCTATCCGAGTCGTTGCTCCCTTTACGCTCGAGCCGCTCGTTGCTCTTACCTCCCCCGCTCGAATTCCTCTTCCTTCGATCCTCCACCTCCCGGATGTCGTTCAACTTTTTCGCGACGCGATCGGGAATCGTGGAGGAGGCGGGGCGCAGCGGCTTCTCCAAGCTCGTGTAAGACCTCTCGAACGAGAACGCGGGGTGATCCCTCCTCTGGATCGCCTCCACCGAGCCGAACTTCCTCGACGCGTGCAAATTCGTGAGGGAGGGGATCGCGTCCACCGAGTCCTGCTTGCGAAACTTTCGCTTCCTCTCCCTGGGCTTGTCCACCTGTTGTCCCGTTCTCGGGCACGAGTCCCCGTTCGCATTATATATGTCGTTATCGTCGCGCGAATTTTGCGTCTCGTACGATCGATCGCCTTCGATGAATTCGACGTCGTTCGACGATTCGTCCACAACCTCGTCCGAGTAGATCTCCTCGATCCGCACCGAGGATTCGTCGGGGTTATTGTCAGGTTTGATCAGGACAGCGACCAAGGTAGGTATGTCGACGAACACGGATTCGTGGATCTCGCTCACTTCCTCCCCAGCCCCCTCCTCCTCCTTCAACTCCGTCACTCGAGCTCGGTTATAGCCGGCCGCGAAACGATCGCTCTCGAAAAATTCCAAGGAACCGAATCTCCTCCCCGTCGAGCAGGGGACGAGTTGGTGGTACGTGGCCACGGTGTCCGTGGAATTGGATCTTTCAAGAGGGACGGCCTTCCGCCTCTTCCCCTCCTTCACCATCGATCCTATCCCCCCCTTCGAATTTCGTTCGCACGATCCAACTCCCTCCGTGCCGATCAACTCTTCTCGAATTCCCTTCCTGCAACGGCACAACAACACCTTCGTGTCCGGATCCTTCGTGTTCTGCAAAAGAGAGGATTTTTCGCAAGAATGGATTGGATGCGCTAGAGAAGATGCGCGGAGAAGAACAAGTTGAAAGAGGAGAGCAGATGGGATTGATGGTTGGAAGGAAGGAGGGATATGGAAATATTTGTTCTACGTTGGAAAAGATGTGGTTGGAAAGAGGCACGCGTATCATTTGTCTCCGTCTAATCTAACCGCGTAACGTCACGTGTGATGTCACGTGACTGGATTCGAGCGTGGAATCGCGTCACGTGACGTGCCTAATCTAACAGTGGGGATAACGTGACGTCATTAGGCAGAGGTACGTCACGTGACCGTGAAGGCTAAGCGTCGCATCGTGTCACGTGACTTTGCCTAACCTAACAAGTGGCGGTGAGGATATTACGACGTGTTCTTCCGCTGATGCGAGTGCGCAACTCGATCGTCAATTTTCTCGAAAACAAACGTTGATAAATCGAAATCGATCGTTTCGCGCCAATCGACTCGCCCGCCTCCTTCGATCTGTGCCGCGTGTGATTAAAATAACGCGATCACGCCGTGTCGTTTTCGAACACGTTCGTCGAAACGTCGAAACGGCCGGACCGGCTTGATTAAGATAATTGGGACATGGTTTTGGAAATGAAACGCGAAAATCGACGAGCAATCGGTATAACGGCGATCATAAATGGAGCCAGAGTAAATTCGATGAAGCTAATTAATGACCGATTACGTAACACGGGGGAGGGCCATGGATCGAAGGATATTGTAAAATCTACTCGATAGATGGAATGCTCGTTTAAACTCACGCACCTGGGAAACTGTATTTTATCAGCAATCGTTTTCGACCAATTCCACGGGAAGGATCGAACGGTCAA
The DNA here is from genome assembly GCF_000469605.1 of Apis dorsata. Lineage (NCBI taxonomy): Eukaryota > Metazoa > Arthropoda > Insecta > Hymenoptera > Apidae > Apis > Apis dorsata. The sequence continues at coordinate 225,930 of NW_006263830.1, read as the reverse complement.
CGAGTATCAAATGAACGATTCGCGCGTTTCATTTGCATAATGACGATTTCATATATATGTACATATATAAACTCGCCGTTGCTCGCGAGCAAACGGCTTTCCTAGATAACAACGCGGAGAGATTTCGCGTAATGTAATGGCGAAATCGATCTCGGTTCATAAAATACATATCGATTTCCTCGTCTTCGACGAAGTTGAATTTATTTTTCTCCCCCTTCTATTAATATTCACGTCGAAACGAAAAATTATAACCGTTCGCCCGTTATTGCCGTTTGTTTTACGGCGTGCAATGTACGAGGAAGTAAGATTTAACGGCCGAACCAATTCGGGAAACGAAACACGTTTTTCGTGTTTTATTTCACATTGAAGGAGCCACAGATTGAAAAAATATCGCGTAAAGGGAGCAATGACTTGCCTTTTCCAGAAGCAAGGATTTCAGCCTGGCCACCTCTGCCCTCAGCTCACGAACGATCCTCGCCACCGGATCCTCGTTGACCATCGGCCGATTGACCACGCTCTGCGCCCTCTGCGCGAATCGCAACGTGCGGGCCGTCTCGTTGTAACTTCCGCTCGCTGGCGAGATAGCTGGAAACAGAGGACGAAAAAACGTGAACGAAAATAATATTAACGATTGATGCTCGTTTACACTGCTGTTATCCACTCCCTCATCACCTCTTAATAATTAATCGTGGTTACCTCGAGATTGCGACTCATCGATCGAATTTTAAATTTCATCGAGAATGGAAATTGGGCTGAGCAATCGGCGGGAAAGAAATGAGCAGAAATTCGAGTTTTTTCCACATCGATTCCAATTTTTCGCGCGGGAAAAAAAAGAAAGAAAGAAAGAAAGAAAGAAAAATGAAAAATGTCATTTTTACATTTGGAAAAAAAGAAAAGAGAGAGAAAAAAGGGGACCACGATGCGTAACACGCGGTCAACCATTAATGCAGATACTGAATATTAAACGTCTACCATCCCTCGCCATCCCGGGTCGATAATAAGCCCGAATGCTATTAGCAATTCAATTGGACGCCGATGATCATCGGTTTGGAATATTTCGCCGCGATTAATTATACGCATCGCGGCCGGCCTACGAATATTTGCCAATTCTTCCGTTTACGTGGCATCGGGAGCCCGGCCGCGCTAATTAGCCAATCGTTTTTCCATCTGGATTCCACCGATTATATACCGTGTTGGACGCATTAGATGGTTTCCACTCGTCTGGAAATAGTGGAATAATTCGAAGAAGGGGGATAAATTTCTCTCTTTTGCTCGTTTAAACACAGAGTCGCATTATTGCGTTAGAACGGTCGAAAATCACGAAACGTGGAACGAAATAATAGCGGCCTCGATTGTCGATGCGCTTGTCGTGCGAACAGAAAAAAAAAAGTACATTTTCTTTTTTTCTTCTTTTTTTTTTTTTTTTTTTTTTTTTTTTTTTTTTTTTTTTCCCTCCGTATCGATAAATCGCAAAATACAAAAACACTTTTTTTCGATCGGATGGAATCGAATCTCCAGGAAATGTTCGACGAAAAATCTGTGTATCGGCTATGAAATTTTTTCGATTCGATTATTAACGATAATATAGCGTATCTATCTGAAAAATGAATGGAGCGATTTATTACGCTCGTTTCGTTGCTATGTGATTATCGCAAGCGATTCGTTCTTCTCACCCTTTTTGCACAGATGCGTAAAAACAAAGTTTTTTTTTTATATTCCATACCGTTTGCTCTACGTGTCCAACTACAATGTTCAAATTCTACAAATCAATCTACCATGGATCCACTCTACTGGCAACTCGTTTGTTCTCCAAATTATCGTCTCCTTCTTACCAAACGAGATTCATCTGTTTCTACTGTGAATCTATTTATCTATCTATCTAGAATTGAAAAATTGTCGCGTTCCATCCCTTGTCGACGAAAATTGAAACGTCGACAAATGCGAAACTGCGACTTCGATTTAAAGGATCTCGTATTTACCGATTCCCGTCGCCACGCTTTCGCGCCTTAGCTATCGAATTTTAATCTCCTTTTTCCGCCTTAGCCCGGCTGGAAAAAGCATTTAAACCAATTACCATCCTCGAGTTTCCGGGCTGCTCGAGTATCGCGGGGAGGGGAGGGATAATTTCATGAATCAGAGGCTCGCGATAATAATTCTCCTCTGGCAATTAACTGGAATTTATGGAAAGCTATGGAGTTAAGCAAAGCGACGACGAGGTTGGAGGAGTAGTGTAGGAGTAGGGGTAGTAGGGGTACGGAGGATGAAAAAGCGGCCATCGATTTTTCTCCTTTTTTTTCTTCCTCCTCCTCCTCCTCCTCCTCCTCTTCCTCTTCGTGTCGCGTCCAAGTCGTCTTCCAAAATTAAATATCCTGGGAACGGGGAGTGGGAGGTGAAATGGAGGAAAGTAACCTGGGGAGGTCTCTGAATGGAACGAGAAGGATCTGGAACGAGCCTTGGTGTAAACCTGATTAACGACGAATCAGAGAGTTACGAAAAGAAAGCTGCTGCTCCATTCAACGTGTAAATCATCTCTCTTAAAGCGCATCTTCTAAAAATAAATAAGACGAGGGAGGGGGCGCGGAACGAGAGTGGATAATACCGAGAGAGGGAAGCGGGAGGGAAGATCAAAGGGAAGAGGAGGCACTTACTGGCGAGCATAATGGTAGTGGCATTTCCGCCAAGTGCGTCCTTCAACAGCCAAGTAAGCGAAGAATCTCTATAAGGGATGAACCTCCTGCCTGGGCCACTTCCTGGGCTCGTGCCTCTCTCCGCAAGGGCCGATATTACGTTCCCCAGCGCCACTAGACTCTTGTTTATATTCGCGCCCTCCTGCAAACAGACACGTGTCATTCCCCCTCCCCTTCTTTTCTCAATTTTTCCTCCCACACGCAAGTAGAACGATCCATGACTCGAAACGGAGGAGCAATCGATTTCTCGTTTTCTGGTTCATCGATCTCGATTATTTTTTAGGGGATGTGGACGACTCACCTTCAGCCGATGAACGCCAGCGCAGGTAGCCGCGCTCTCGCTTCCCGCCAGATCGACCAATCGTAG
>NW_006263830.1:215095-222452 GCF_000469605.1 Apis dorsata | reverse complement strand
CGCTCGCCGATCCCTCCGCGACAACGATCGTGAGCAGAGCGTGGCTGCGGCTGCTGCTCGGGTTCTGCAACGTGGACGCTGTCTTCCGTGCCCTCGTACCCTCCTCCACGCAGGACATCAACGAGCCCAGGGTGCGCACCACGTGATGGGTCAAACCTGTTGTACGGAAAGGAAAGAAAAAAAAGGAGGGGTTGAAAATTGAATCAAAAGGGGTTTAAAAAATGTGTATGATGTTAAGATATTGCTTATGCATCACGTTTTAATATTTTTTCGACTCGATTAGAGGAATTAAAAACGCTCGAATAAGAATAAGAAAAGGCAAGGAGAAATTTCCAATAAGAAAATGTAAAGTCGAATTTAAAAAGGAGCGAAATCAGATATAATTGCGAATATCATCGCACAAAGGGGAATGCTTCATCAGATATACTTTGAAGCATTATTCGAGTTTGTAAAAAAAATAATAATTAATCGGTTTAATTTTATGTATATAATAAATAATAGTTAAAAACAGCATATGTTTATATATACTTTTTTTTAGAGCGCTAAAAAATGCGCGGGAGCGCGTTGAGATTAATTTTAAAATATAGTTTTGCAAAGTTCTGCAAACTTAAATTTATGGAATATAAAATAAATCGTTACAATTTGTGACCAATTTCCGTATACGAAGCGAATTAAATTTAAGTTTAATTCACAGAAGAGAAGAAATTTACTCTGTTGATATAATTTATAATAACTGGAGCGGATTGGAGGAAACGAAAATCGGCTGTACCTTGAACATAAGGGCCGAGTCGAGGATGCTCGCGAACTCTCAATCCTCCCGTGCTCGAGGACGGCTTCAAAAGATCTCTCACCCTCTCGTTGTATATCTCCAAGTAACTGAAACAGAATTCGCGTTACGTTACGAATCGACTTTGATCGACTACTCGCATCCCTAGAAATAGAAATCCTCCTTTCCGTTCGATCGATTTTCGAACGCGTTACAACACGACTCTCTCGTAACACATCCTCAAAAATCATCAATTTTCTCCCGAAAAATCTTGCCAATTACTTATCAATCCATGATCTTTCAATCGTCGAACAATCGATAATTCACACGTTGTTGATACACGTTGCAACGATTTGTCAAACGACGGGAAGAGGAAGCGATAATCGATAGATAATTCCGTGTCGTCGATGCGTATCGCGTTATCCATAGATATTCAACAAGTAAATCGATAGGTGGAGCATAATAGCCGCACGCGACACGCGCCAAATATCAAAGAGATGGGCAACACGGATGCGTCGTATAATAACTCGGCTACGAGATTCGAACAGGAGAGATAGATCCTGCACACTTTTCCTTTCGACCACAGCCAAGCTTCCGGATCCTCTTAACGTCATTATCCGCTCCACTGTCCTCGCAAAACGTGCGCGCGTGCCACGGTAAATCCGCTTAACAGCGATCGAAGTCTCCCTCCAACACTTTTCTCTCGTCCCCTGAACCATGGACACGTGGTTCATCGTCGATTTCAGAAAACTCGAGAAATTTAAATCATCGCCATCGCTTCTTCTGCAATGTTAAATTAATCTCAATAACAGGATTGAATGTTTTTATTTCCACACCTTCCTGTTCTTCCCTGTTCGAGGAAAGAAAAATTGATACGAAAGTTGATTGGAAAGAATTTCATTCGAATTGATGATTTTCATCGATATGAATCGTTCCACTATGAAAAAAAAGGGGAGGGGATTTTTATTATTAAAAATTTCTGTTATTAAAAATCTCTGTCATTAAAAAACGTTCGATGTTTCATCGAACGCATGGTTGCCCAAGTTGATCCAAAGTGAGGAAAAATAAGCTGAAAAAATTGATATATTCGAATTTTGCATTTCGTCTCCATCATCGTCCCTTGCATATTCGAGTACTTTTGACATCACGGCGGAATCGAACTCGAAGTAAATAGGGTCGTCCACTCGTGGTCTCCACGAGTTCTCTGGCCACTATTCGAGAAAGGGTTCTGAAACTCTCTGTGAATAACCTCCCAACTTCGTTCGAGCGACGCGTTTCCGGAAATTAGAAAATCGAACCAGGAACATTCAAAACATTTACAATGTTTTTCCACGACCTCAAAAACCGTGGTTTTCGTGCAACGTGGAGCAACAAGAGAGCCGCATCTAAATTTATCGAAATCTTCTCCTACTTTCGCACGGAATTCGTTCTGATCTGTGCATTACGCTTACGTAATGAATATTTCTTCGTTTCAAAGCGAATGATGTAATTTTCACATTTCTTAATTTCAATCAAGAAGATGCGTCTTTTTCGAACAAAGTACTTTTATTAAAATATCGTTAACATTTTTCAAAATTAAACTGTCACGAGATTCTCGTTTTTCAACGATTGTTAAACGATTCGATTGATTTTACAATTCTTCTTCCTTCGTGTTTTATCTCTTTTCTTGAATAGAGTTTCTTTTTTCCCGAAACCCGTCGTTCGTTTAATCAAAAATAAATTTCCATAGAGAGATACGTGTATTTAACTAACTCTAAATCAAATTCTTCTTCGATGTACAAATATAATTTCTCCAAGAGCACGGAACGAACCTCTTTCTTCGATCCACAGAAAGAAAAAGTTGGCATTATCGTTGTGCACAACTGCAAGAAACTACTATTCGCAGATTCGATTCCGGGGATCGATCAGAATCCTCCTCCCCCCTCGTTATTTGCATTGCAGGATCGCGAAATTTGCAGGTGGCCGCCAAATAAGAAGGAGAATCAAGGCTTAAAGAAATAACCGACCGGCTTCGTGTAAACTCTTTTTATCGGGGCGTCCACGTTGCCCGGCGAGCGAGAAAGCTATTTAAAAGTTTCACCGAGATAACTCAACTACCGTTCAATCCGTGATCTTGTTGCATTCTGTTCCATCCACGCGCTTATCTTTCCTACAATTCTACTTTTGTTCTTGTCGTCCTCGTTCGTAGTCGTTGACAAAGCGTCCCAAAGCCGGATTAATTTCGTTGCGTGAAAAACGACGTTTGAATTAATTACGTTTAAATTGGCGCTTAACGAGAAACGATCGATGATTCGTCTTTAAAAATAGGTGAGAGGTAAAAAAGGGATTCGAATTAATAACGCGGTTTACTTTGTTTTCATTCGAAAGAATGAAAATAAATTTTTTATCGGCGTCATAAAAATATATAATATATAAATATATAATATAAAAGGTTAAAGAACATTTCGAGATGGTTGAAGATAAGATAGAAAATTTCTGCTATCTTGGAAGCGCTAATTTTATTCTCTAAATTTACTCTCTAACATCGAGGAAAGAATGTTTCGAATTAAAGGATCGAAAGAGCATACTTCGTTCGTTCTTTATTAAAAATTGACGAAATTATTGTAAAAAAAAAGAAAAAGAAAAACAACAACACTTGTATCGATCAAGAGAGAGACAAAAATTCAATTCCTCCGGATTTGAAGGAGATTATGGAGAGGAATCGATTAATCAACGAAATTCAAGGCGAGGATAAAAAGGAAAAGTCGTTCGTCAGGGGCTTTTAAAAGTTATCGAGTGTCTCTCAGTTCTCATTGGAGGGAACGAATGCTCGGTCTCGTGTTTGCCGGATATTACGAACGGTGTCGAAATAAGAAATCGATCCGTCCCATCTATCCATCCTCTACCGTTACGTTCAATAACACGAAAGAAAATAGGAAAAGGAGATTTTTCACCATCCCCTTTCATCCGAATCTGATCCGAATTAGAACCTTACCTCGCAGGAAACATCTTGTAAGAAAAAACAATTTCCAAATCTTGAAGCGAAATACTCGAAAAAATGAATCCTGCTCGAAAGAACACGTTTCGTATCTCGAAATCTGAAGAGGATTTCTTTACTTTGTGAAAAAATGCAACAAAATTCCAAAAAATGTATACATATCAAACCTGCTTTATAACTCTGTTTTAGTATAGTTTAGTATATAGTTTAGTATCTTTTAGAAAGAATTTTGGAGAGAAGTAAGCGATCGAGCCGTGTTGATTGGTTCCTCGGCTTGCGACGAGTCGTCGAACCCGCACCGCTCCCCCCGCGCGAAAGCGCTCGAATTTGAAAGGAGACACACGCGATACCTTGTAACGTTAGACGCCGTTAGGGGTGAATATCGACCCCCTCGATTACTGGGTCACGAGCAGCCCTGCCAAGATGCTCGCCGAGCCTCGTCATAATTTTCGATTCTTAATTTTTGAATGGGAGACGGATCGATATAATCATCGAATACAATCCTGCGAGGATTGAATTTCGATTTTTCGACAGGAATCAATTCCGTTCAATTTTCCCTGATTTTATTAATCCTCGAATAAATTGATTAGTCGAAGATACTTGTAAAATAGTAATCTTATTGTTTAAGAATAGATTTTTCAATGATAAAGAATAATTTTATCGAAAAAGAGAGACGGATTTTGTCAAAAATATCGCACGAGATAAAAATTCTCTCTTGTCTTGAGATTCGACTTTTCAACGTATCGACGAATCTCTCGCTTCGAAATTTCGCTCGAGATCAGCAGATAAACAACGTATCGATCGATGAATCGAAACGGAACGAATTTAAGCGGATCGTAACGAGCGGAATGTGGTCAGAGACGAAGTTTCCACGGTGCTTGCTTCGGGGAACGAAAGGAAAAAGAGAAAGGAGGAGGAAGAGGAAACGCGAGAACAGAGAGAGAGAGAGAGAGAGAGAAGAGGGAGTGTGTTCTATCGATCAATCAGCCATAAGTAATGCGGAGCTTTTGATCGGTTACCGTTTCATTGCGGATGGGAAGAGCGGCACGGCATGCTATCGCGTACAAATTCGGCGACTTAATCACGTTAAACGCCGTTGCCTAACGACCATGGTTCCTGATCAATTGGCAGCCAACGAGTCATCCACAACGCCGGACGTCGAAACGGTTTCTCCGTGACCGTGGTCGTGTCTCCATCCATCGAGCTTCCAATTCGTACGAATTCGTTGTATCCCGCCGTCTGCTATAATATTTGGCCGAAATGAAAATGACATTGGTGGAAAACTTGGATTCAAATTTGAAATTTTTTCCCGAATTTGATAAACTAGCCTCGCTCGTGAAACGGAAATAGGAAGGATGTGAAGATGTTGTAACTTGATAACTTTGATTTTGACATTATGAATATTGAGTAAATGATTAAAATTATAATAATAGGTTGCAACTTTCAAGTATCGTGAATATTTCCAATACTTTCTAACTAGTATTGCTACTATTTCGAATCGATTATCTATTATTATTATTATCTATTACCAATTACCTGTTACTATTACTATCCAATTGCCTATTAAAAATATAAATTCTTTTGCAAATCGGTTGAAATCGATAATTTTAAACTTATTTGAAAAATTCGTGGATATTTCCAATACTTTCCAACATCCAATTGTCTATTAAAAATAAATCGGTTTAACTCGATAATTTATTTGGAAAAAAAAATATCGCGAGTTTTCTTCGACGAATTGAACCGGAGAAAAAAAAGAAACGGAAAGAAAGGAGGGCGGGGGGAAAAAAGGAAAACGATCGATTGAACCGTTCGAAAAAAAAAAAAAAAAAGAGGAGAACATCGCTTGACACGAGAGTTTCAATCGCGGATTCGTCGTTGGACGGAGGAAATCGCGCGTGAATTAACGATTGTGCGCGAAAGTGCGACAATTTTCGCGCGACATTAGCCGGTGTCGCGTTTATTACCGGGACGTGTCAATTGTAACCGGGGATGGGATCGTTGTTAGATCGTAAATTAAATTATGCCCGGCTCCGTTTATTGACGAGAGTACGACTCGCTAATAGGTATAATTAATTGCACAACAAAACCTGAATTATCGATCCAGCGCATCGGTGGATGTTACTCGTCTGTCGGCCCGTGGCCCTGAACCCTGAACCAGCGAGAAAATATTCGTGAAAAGTTCGTGGATAAAAGAAAATGGCGTTGTATCTATGAACGTGTTTTCGATTACTTCCCTTCTCTTGTCGAGGGAGCTTGAACAGTTCCGCCATCGTCTTTTTTGTCGTCGGTATCTTATTTCTTCAAGGATCAAATGTAAGATTTAGGTAAAATTTGACAAGTTTCTCTTTGGTTAGAATTTTAAATATAAAATTAATGACATGAGAATCAAGCGATCAAGATCGCTTCTTTAAGAAAGTTTTATGAACCAAATTTTCTTCTATTCCTTGTAACGAGAGAAAAAAATAACAGAATTTGATTAATAATTCTCGATGAAGATGAGTTTATTCGAATAATTCTTAAATTTTCTAGTTTCATTATTCTGGTAACATTTTTCTCTCACTGTCAATTGTGGTTTTAAACATAAGTTCTTGTTTTACTTATCTCCCTCTGTCGTTTATTTTCTCCTCTCCTCTGCGTTTCTCGTACTTTCGCGATAAATTTTAGGTCCATGTCCTATCTTTCTCGTTTTCATCGAGTCCAATCCTCGATTTTCTTTTTTCGCCCGTCCATAACTCCGAATCCCTCTTCCCCTCCTCTCCGTATGTATCATAATTTTACACGTCTCGATTTTAAAACTCTCTATCTATATAAGTTTTTTTTTTTTTTTTTAAAAACAATTCCACCATCCATATCTTCGTTATCGTCCGTTCTTTCGACTCGTTTTACGACCAAGCCAAGGAAATTGCAACAAGAAAGCATCTTCTGGGCCAAAACTGTCCAACCCTTCTTTTTTGTTTCTTGTTTTCAGGGGTATAAGAGTGAATTAAGACGGCCACAAGAGAGAGAAGTCGTTTGCATTCATCCATTTTTATTGCCACGTGGACACAAAAATGATTCACCGTGAAGAAACGAGAATTTTCTCTTTCTCTCTCTCTCTCTCTCTCTTTCTCTCTTTAGAGAGAGAACTACTCCCTCAGTTTCGAGCAGTAAAAGCGACAACACTCTCTATTATTCGCTTTATTAAGTGGCACGAGATTGGGTTTAATTACGTCAGAGGAGGTCGCGTTTTAATGGACGCGCCCGCGACTCGAAAACCTTGGAGGAACACTTTGAACCGTGGGAAATTCCATCCACTTGCGAAAAATGGTAGAAAAAGAGGGGAAAGAAGACTTTTATGGAGCAAAGTGATGGCACTTCGTATTGAATTTTGAAAGTTAAGCGGGCCGAAGAATGATGGAGGAAATCTTGGCTTGACCGGAAAATCTTTTCGCTTCCTTTTTATTTCTTTCTTCTTTTTTTCGATGAAATTTTTAGCAAATGGTTTCTGAACGTGGAAAGCACGAAAATATTTAAAATTTTTGGGGACAATAGGACAATAGGACAGGAGGAGAACTTTATTTTCGAATTTTGAAAGTTGAATGGATCAAAGAAGAGTTGTGAAGCTTAGTATTGGA
>NW_006263830.1:214391-214810 GCF_000469605.1 Apis dorsata | reverse complement strand
TTGAAAATTTTTTGTTCAGTCCTTTGATCAAAATTTACAATTCGATCTATTAAAAAAATTTAACAATAAATCTATTTCTCTTGAATCTAAATGTATTCTATGAATCTGAATAAAAATTAATATCAATTCTAATAATTCTGTTTCTAATAATTAAAAAAGCAAAAAAGTCTAGAAACCAACCAACCAACTTGATCTGATTCAAATTGATCAATTTATATTCCAACCAATTCGTCTTCAAAAAATTTTGTGAAGCTTAGTATTGGGTCGGTCTTTTCGCTTTTTCTTTTTCTAAAGAATTTGTTCAAATAATTTCTGACGCTGTTGAAAATTTTTTGTTCAGTCCTTTGATCAAAATTTACAATTCGATCTATTAAAAAAATTTAATAATAAATCTATTTCTCTTGAATCTAAATGTATTC
>NW_006263830.1:212733-214180 GCF_000469605.1 Apis dorsata | reverse complement strand
AAAGTCTAGAAACCAACCAACCAACTTGATCTGATTCAAATTGATCAATTTATATTCCAACCACACGTACATATAACTCCCAATTCGTCTCTAAAAAATTTTAAAGGACTGAAATTAGATCTGATGAAAATCCTGAATGAAACATGTTAGATTTCGAGATTCAAACTGATTGGAAGAGAAATTTTCACGGGCGTTGAATCTTGAAGAATCGTAAAGAATGCTCTATCGAAAATTTTTCCACAGAGGGGATATACAGGGCTCTCGTTTTGGAACGCGAGTCCATTAACGCGACATCCTATCCTCTCGGATACGTTTTAATTTAAAAGTGATGGTGGACCCGAAATATTTTTCATTCGGGGAGCCATTAACGCGATACCTGGCTAAACACGACGAACGACAATAATAATATACCAACGTGACGTTTCGAAAAATCCCCCTCCCCTCTGAATCCAGGGATGGCGTACATATTTCGATTTTGGAAAAAAGAAACACGGATGGTGTTTTTGGTTTTATCGCGCATCGAAATCGAAACATCCGCAGGAGGACCTCGTGGCAGAGGAAAGAACGCATATTTTGCCTACGAGCGAGACGAATTTCCCGTGCCATTTTTAATAACTGCCGGTTGATCGTATGAACGCGGATTTATAGCGTTGGAGGGGAGGGGGGAGGGAAAGAAGAGGGGTGGAGTCGCGATTCGCGCGACCGGACGCGCGTAAATCTGTCGTTTCCTTTTTTGTCAAACGGTCAATACGGCAACAAAGGATGATTCACGGCCCCGGTTACGGATGATGAACAGCGGTAAAGACACTACGCGATGATAAAAACGTTCGTTTCTTTGGAGAACTTCCGGCGAACGTCGCCTCTTCCCTTCCGGTTCGCGTCGCAAACGGCAAAAACGGCACGGTATTGCACCCTTCCGTTGTCTCTCGACCATCTTTTGGACAATATTTCGTTTAATTCGATTCTGTATCGATATTGCGAAGTGGCCATTTAAATTTGACGAATTATCGAACGACGAATAGGACGCGAGGATCGTTGAGACCACGATTCTCTTCCCTTTTGGATTTGGTCGATCATCTTTTTGGAGAATTTATTTACTTAATTCGAGGATAGACAGAGTGTGATTTAAAGTAAAGAAAATTTAATGAATTATTAGTAAAAAAGTGTGACGATCATTGAGACGAAGATTCTTTCCTTTTGGATTTGTGTGGAAAGTATTTGGAGAATTTATTTAATTCTCCAAATTTATTTATTATAAATAAATAATATATTATATTTATTATTAATTTATTATAAATAAAATAAATAAATTTATTTATTTAATTTAATAAGATAGCGAGAGTGTGATTTAAATTAAAGAAAACTTGAATTTTTAAAGGATAAATAATATGAGGATCGTTAAAGACGACGATTTTCTTTTGAATTCGCGTTGCAATGAAAAGCATTG
>NW_006263830.1:209058-212715 GCF_000469605.1 Apis dorsata | reverse complement strand
TCGATCATCTTTTGAAGAATATTTATTTAATTCGAGGATGACGAGAGTGTCATTTAAAGTAAATTTGACGAATTATTTAATTAAACAGTTTGTAAATAGCGTGTTGAGACGACGATTCTTTCCTTTTGGATTTGTATGAAAAGCATTTGGAGAATTTATTTAATTCGAAGATAGCAAGAGTGTGATTTAAAGTAAAAAAAACTTGAATTTTTAAACGATGAATAATATAAAGATCGTTAAAGACGACGATTTTCTTTTGGATTCGCATTTCAATGAAAAGCATTGGTCGTCCGTCGATCATCTTTTGAAGAATATTTATTTAATTCGAGGATGACGAGAGTGTCATTTAAAGTAAACGATTTCTATGAAAAGCATTTGAAGAATTTATTTAATTCGAGGATGACGAGAGTGTCATTTAAAGTAAACGATTTCTATGAAAAGCATTTGAAGAATTTATTTAATTCGAGGATATCGATTCTTTCCTTTTGCGTCGCTTAGAAAACACAGGTTGTCCATCACGTAAGATGAGTCATCTTTTGGAGAATATTTATTTAATTCGAGGATGCTGAGAGTGTCATTTAAAGTAAATTTGACAAATTATTTAACAGTTTGTAAATAACGTGTTGAAACGATTCTTTCCTTTTGGATTTGTATGAAAAGTATTTGGAGAATTTATTTAATTCGAGGATAACGATTCTTTCCTTTTGCGTAGAAAACACAGGTTGTCCATCACGTAAGATGAGTCATCTTTTGGAGAATATTTATTTAATTCGAGGATGCTGAGAGTGTCATTTAAAGTAAAATTGACGAATTATTTAATTAAACAATGTGTTGAAACGATTCTTTTCTTTTGGATTTGTATGAAAAGTATTTGAAGAATTTATTTAATTCGAGGATAACGATTCTTTCCTTTTGCGTAGAAAACACAGGTTGTCCATCACGTAAGATGAGGGATCTTTTGGAGAATATTTATTTAATTCGAGGATGCTGAGAGAGTCATTTAAAGTAAAATTGACGCATTATTTACTTACACAATGTGTTGAACCGATTCTTTTCTTTTGGATTTGTATGAAAAGTATTTGGAGAATTTATTTAATTCGAGGATGCTGAGAGAGTCATTTAAAGTAAAATTGACGCATTATTTACTTACACAATGTGTTGAACCGATTCTTTTCTTTTGGATTTGTATGAAAAGTATTTGGAGAATTTATTTAATTCGAGGATGCTGAGAGAGTCATTTAAAGTAAAATTGACGCATTATTTACTTACACAATGTGTTGAACCGATTCTTTTCTTTTGGATTTGTATGAAAAGTATTTGGAGAATTTATTTAATTCGAGGATAACGATTCTTTCCTTTTGCGTAGAAAACACAGGTTGTCCATCGCATAGAATGAGTCATCTTTTTTACATAATATTTAATTCGAGGATGATGATGTTGACGTTAAAATATCGCTTTATACAATGAAAGACGTGGGATCCTCTTTCGAGAAAGGATATCGGTTCCATTGGAAGATGATACGACGTCGATATTTGAACATCTAAAACAAAGAGGAATGGACGTATAACCTCGAATAACCGGCGCAAAATGTTGTCACGAGTTTGAAAAGAGAGCGCACGGGTCCCTTCGTCGACCCGTTTAACGATTTTACGTCGTGAAATGACGGGGGATCCTGGCTGAAAGAGGAACGCCGCTCGGCCTGACCGATTCGCTTATCCCCCCAATACATCAACCCAACTTTCTCGCGATTCTTCTTGCTCGTGAGCAAGAAAAAAAAAAAATCCACGCAGGGAAAACAACGCTCCCCTTATTTCCCTTTTTCCGTTCTCCAGAATTCTTCCCTTCGAAAAGAATACGCGAAGTTGCGATGCGATATTAGCGATGATTTTGGAGAAAAAAAAAAGAGACGATTCGATCGTGGAGACGACAAGTGATTTTTCGAAAACGAAAAATTCGAAGCAACCGTGTATCCTGGGCCGGATTCACGAGCTTGGGGAAAAAATCGCAAACGAATGAACAATTTTCTGCAGAATCCATCCGATTTCGAGTCGAGATTCACGAATACGAATTTCGAAGCGACGATAAAAGTTGCATGGAACGGCTACTCTTCGCTCTTCTTCGTTCAAATGGGTTCAAAGGGAAGAAAAGGGAGAAGAGAAAAAAGAAGAAGAGGGAGAAGAAAAAAACAAAGAAGAAAAAGGAGGAAGAAGAGACAATCGATATTTGAATGGATAAATACAATTTTTTCACGAGTGCTCCAACACAGAACGGAATTACTACGGAATTACTCTTAGATTTTTATTTTTACATCCGTTTGTGAACGTTTAATAAAGCTGTGTTTACGAGGAGTGGTGTGAAGATCCGGGATGAGGAGGAGGAAAGGAGGTTAACATTTTTCCATATGGACGTTTGCTGCTCGATTTTTTAAAGCGAATTCTAGCGAAATTCGAAGCTAAGGGGACAAAAAAAAGAGGGAAATGAATATCGGTGTACGGATGATAAGTAGAACAAAGCGAAATGGAGAAAGAAAAGAGAAAAAAATACTTCTGTAAAAAATATTGTTTATCAAAAAGAAGAGAAATGAAGAAACAAGTCTTAGAAAGACTTAAAGAAATAATACTCTTACTCTGAGAATTTCTCTCGTTCTTCTCCAAAACTGGAGGAAACAAAAAAAAAAATGTCCATCAACCAAAAATGTTCTTCTCCTCGATCTATCGCAGAAAGATCGGATAAAATCGACGATGGAAAAAAATTTGAAAAGTGAACGAAACCGTGAGGTGAACGAGTGAGAGGGAGTGCTCTGTAAGGAAGAGAGAGAGAGAGAGAGAGAGAAAAATTCTTACCCGGATAGAACGAGAACTTACACGTCCGCCTAGGATTGCGAGTCACGGGGCACTGAGCTTACAAGACACATCCAGGCCAACACGGCGCTCGCAAACCTCACGACTCCTAACCTCGAGTTCCACGTCCATCCCCTTCCAGTGGCATCACCCCGCTCCCAACCATTCCCACACGATATTTTCCTTTCTCGTATGCTTCTTATTTCTGTGTTCGATCATTAACGAATTGTTTCCATCTCGAAACGATCGAATTGTGGTCAGACTTCCATTCTTACGATGGAAGCTTCCAGGAGGATTCGATTTTTAAAAATATATATATATACAGAGAAGTAGTGATGGTTTTCGAATCATCGAACGAGTTAAAGTTAATTTCCAAAAACAGGGGACGTCAAATGAGTTAAATTGTTATATTTTACAGAATTTAAGTGAATCTTTGTATATGAGTGAAAATACTTACTTTTATTTATTTATTTATTTCTACAAAAATAGCGAAAGTTTAATAATCTCACGAGCCTCTCTCAAATGCGATTGGTGAAAAGAAATTTAAAAAAACTTTTCCCTAAAAGAAATTTTCCTTCATTAATGATCGCTTAAATTATCTGAATATAAAAAAAAAAAAGAAAAAGAAGGGACAATAAAATTCCGATATATAAAAAAAAAAACATATATGGAGCCCGAAAATAAATTTGCATAATAAAAAAAAATCTACGTAACGAGTTAACAAGGTCACGATTTAACAAGAAGGTCAAAAGGGGAAGGCTAAAGGGAATCAATTGCACAAGGTGGAAGCTATTACCTCCGGAACAGATTCTATTAA
>NW_006263830.1:205222-208665 GCF_000469605.1 Apis dorsata | reverse complement strand
CGCTACGAGATAAAGCTCTGCCTCGATTAATGTTGTTTAAAATCAAAGAGAGATACTTACTTCTCCGGAGGAAGGCGTGCTCGATTACCATTTTCGATTAACCATATCGCTTCTGCAAACTATTGGGACAGAGAAAAAAAGTGTGACGATAAACTTCTCGTTTACCTTTAATAGGGAAACATGGCGGAACAGGAACATGGTTGCCGATACAAAAGTGATCAACGCTTTCGAGAACGACATTGGTTGGCGTCGGAGGAACGAAACGGAGGATCGTTTCGAGGGAAATCGAGCGCCGGACCTTGACCGACACCCGCCAATTTCTCGATCGCCTATTGGCGTATTTCTCATCGAAGGGGCGAAAAGGCGAATGGCAATGTTCCCACGCTTATCAATCTCAGCGATGCGCGGATTATCGCCTCGCTTTGTTTCGAAAATCCTCCTGACTTATAATTCGTTCCCTCCAAATATTTTAAACACATCGATACATGCACGCGATTGATTCAATCAATCGTCTTGAAATGTAAGGCTTTGTTTCAAAAAAACGTGCAATAAAGAATATAACTTTCTCTATCAATTGTTAATTTTCTTTCTGCGTATTATTCTTTCTTATTATGCTTTACGATCAATGGTCAAAAATCTACATAAATTGTAAAGAATATATATAAATTTCCATTATTTTTTTCACGCTTTAAAATTTGAAAAACCTGGAAAATACTTTTTTACAATAAGACATTAAAGTCTAATAAAAAAATTGCATGTTTATCGATCTATTTTGGTCTACGTATCGATCATGTTTCGTATAAAACGGAATTATTGTTGATTTTGATAATCGTTCCCTCTTACTTTCTCGTAAAGTCGATATTTAAAAGATTAAAATTCCAATTATCTTTACCTGACAGAAACCCCATAATTTCTCTCGTTCTTCCTCTCCTCCTCGATCCTCGCGAAAAGTCCCTCGCAAAGGCGTGGCGTGAGCCCCGGATCCTCCTGGAAAACAACAACAACGCCATCTTCAATCGTTTCCCCATCTTTCTTCCCTCCCAAAAACGCAATCGAGCACACCATCGCGGGAGAATTACGTATCGTTAAATAGCGGAATGTCGTCGGAATGTCCCGCGGCGATCGAACGACTCCATTTCCCATAATTGAAATCGAACGTGCTCAACGTATCAACCGCAACACGTGCCTCGTTTTTAAAAAAATCCCCCATACGCCCAACCTTTGTAACGCGGCCGCCACGAAAGCCGGCGGACAATTTAATTAAACGTCGCAAAAACAGTTCCAATTTATCGGTCCAAATTCGTCGAGGAGCCGAGGAAAAAGGAAAAAACAAAAAATATTGGCTCCGTTTCCCGCCAATATAGTTTAGGCAACCGGAAATCGTTATCCCTTTCCCTCCCTGTTTCGAATTATGCGCGCGAAATTTGATCGCTCGCTGACTTATCGACGGGTAAAAGCGAAAATTAAAGTTAAATTGCGATTGGAAAATTCGATTCGATATCGATAAATTAGATAATCGAAGTATACTGAATTGGAAAGATTTTCTTTTTCAGAAGGATATAATAGGATGAAGCAAAAATTTTTAGAAATAATAATAATAATAATAATAATGAAAAAGTGAATTTATTTTTTTTTCCTCGATGCTTCGTCGGTATTGTGGTTGTTTCTTCAGAAGGGGAGGGGTTATCATCGATCTACTGGACGATACGGTACAAATCGAGAAATTTAAGATGAAATGACATAAAATAACATAAAGCCTGGAAAGTTATCTAATAAAAATTTAAGTAATTTGAGTTAATGGAAAGATGAAACAATGGAAAGAGATTATTATTACCTTGGTCCCCATCATGGTGTAAGTTTTCCCGGATGCGCTTTGCCCGTACGCCACCAGGCAGGAATTATAGCCGGTGAAAACGTTGTCCAGAACAGTCCTGCCAAGTGTTTGGTAAATGCTTGCCTGGTCCGCGAAATTCTGCGCAACTGGATTCGACGAGTCGAAGCAATAATCGAAACCATATTTTCGAATTCTCTCTCGGCTGTCTCCGGCTTTGCTCGAAGATACTTTCAAGTTCGTTAACGAGATCTCGTTCGATTCTGTGTGGACGACCACCTCTGACCCCGTTAAATTCGACTCTCTGTATGACGAAAAAGAAAAAAAAGAAAAAGAAAAAAAAAAAGAAAAGAGAGAAAAGAAACGAAAAAAAAAAAAAAATGTATTACGTTCGACAGGAAAAGAAAAAGGGGAAAAAACAACAAAACCGGACGAACCCATAGGCTTGTTTACGAAGCGAAAAATTCGTTTTTTTCGTCTTTTTTATCGGACAGAGACACGGCAAAAAGATTCTTTCTCCCGCTCGTTTCGCAGAAACTTTTTTTTTTTTTTTTCCTCCGCGTTCCCTGGATTGGAATCGAGTCATCGATGCGTGTACCTATATGCATGCATCGCTTTTTTTATACGAGAACGTGTCAAAAAATTCCATTGTCCATTTTGACAATTTTTTTTTCTCTCTCTCTCTTCATCCGTCCAATCCTTTATCCGTGTTTCTAATTTTCTTAAGGTTATGATTATGATTATGATCGTAGTTAATTCCCCACCACGACGATTTTTGTTACCTTCAACCGCGAATGGTTAATTGATTCTCTTGATTTAATTCCATCTTGAAAAAAAAGAAAAATCGATAATCGAGCGGAACTTTAACAAGGTTTCTTTCAACCTTCGAATTTCTAACGCTCGTGTCCAACTTTGTCTCCTGATGTGGATCATCGAAAGATCATCGATCTGACGAAAAAAATGGCGTTGGAAGAAAATTTTTATCGATTTTTATATACGATTTCTCATAATATTGAAGTTTGTATTATTCTATTTAATAAAGTTTAATTCTCTTTGCTTTCTTTTTTTCAATTTGCTTTACGAAAGTCGTATGTATATTTGAATATTACGAAAGGAATTGTAATACTCTCAAAAAAAGATTGGAGAACGCTGAATGAATATATCACATTTAATTTTTAATGGAAAATAAAATGCGATTTACTCTTTCGTATTATCGGTTATTAATCTAATTTACGATCCATCCATCGCTTTTATTACAAAAACGACAATCACACCCACACACACACACATACACTTTCTCGCATATGATACTGAGAAAACAAAGCAAAGTTAAAAATACTTTAAAAAATTCTATCCTCGCGCGATTCTATCAGTGTAACACTAATCATTACGATTTTGTTACCTCATATCCATATTTTTATATAATTGTTAACTAATTTTATATGCTTCTTTAATAAGTATGGATTTGAGGGTGAAACAATCGAAAATTATTCTAAAGAATTATTTATTTTTTATTAGCAAAATATATCTGTTACTATCTCGCTCTCTCAACGCGAAAAATATTTTCGAGAACGCGTTTACTCTCGAATATACGTATAAAACTTGAAATATC
>NW_006263830.1:204413-205107 GCF_000469605.1 Apis dorsata | reverse complement strand
GAGAGAGAGAGAGAGAAACCGCTATGATGATGCTATCTGATGCAAGTATCCAAATTACACGATTTTTTTTTCAACAACGCGAGAATTTAAAAGAAGAATCGAATCTCCAACGATTCTATCATCGATCCAAACTTCTATCGATCTATTATTCGTACTCATTTCTTCACATTTGTATCGATCAATTCCATCTGATTTCACGAAAAAATTCGTGAGAACAGAGAACCAACTACCGATCCAATTCATCTCTCATTCGGCCAGTCGAACATCTTCTCGAACGAAATACAAAGGAATACAAAGTTATTCATCGTGACGAAAAATATCGATCGATGGAGACCTCGAAATAGACCTGAAAAAGTAACTAATTAAAAATTTCGAATAAACTTTAAATAATTACTTGTTATAAATGCTTGTATAACATTATATTTTAGTTATATAGTTCTTCGTATAATCTTCAATCATTTGAGTACAATTATTATTATTATTACGCTTTGAATAATAAATTATCGAAGTTTAAGTATTAAATTTTCCTCCATCATTGATGGAGGCTTATAAAAGCAATAAAAAATCCTCGAAGGGAAGATCTTGAATGAATCGTATACGCGAATAGATTCTCCTCGTTATCCTCTTCGTCCTTCTGGCGAGGCGCCGCGCCGCCATGCAGACCAGTCACACACAAGTGTTATTCTAGAAGAGA
>NW_006263830.1:203211-204221 GCF_000469605.1 Apis dorsata | reverse complement strand
CTCTCTCTCTCTCTCTCTCTCTCTCTCTCTCTCTCTCTCTCTCTCTCTCTCTTTCTCTCTTTCACTAGATATTTCTGTTTCAAGTCGTTAAACTAACCGTCTAACCGTGTATCATCAGCGTGTCGCGCTACCTCTACTACATCACTCCATGTATCGGTCGATCCTTTATCGCAAGAGCATCCCCTGGATCGAGTATGGCCCCTCTTGGAAATTCGTTGCTTTAAATAAACTGCTCGTTCTCCTTTTCTTTCTCTCTGTCTTCCCTTCTCACGTCGTGAGTGGTAATTTTATTATCCTCTTCGCTGAATGAAGACGAGTTTCCTCTCGAAGTCATTGTCAAATCGATATAAATAGTTTTCTCATTTACACTTTTACATTATTTTAATTACAGCATCATTTCTACATCAAACGCAAGGATTGTTACAATTTACTTGTCCAACGACAAACAAATCCTTCTTCGTCAACGTAAGTTCACCAATCAGTTTAATTTATCTTACCGTTCTTCGGCCCCTTTTTTCCGCCATCATTTATTAATACTTTTATAATTTTTCACTTCTGAATCGAGAATAATTCACTTATTCCAGATATAATAAAATCTTTTCCTTCGAATTTCTTTTTCTTTTTTTTTTTTTTTCTTTTCTTACAATAATCGACGATTCGATCCCATGATTTCATCGTCGATTATTACGAGTTTATCACGAGCCCGACCGATTGTCAGTTCATCCCGCTTTCGTTTTCGGCCCCATCTTCTAAGTATAGAAACGAGTTCACAAGTAGCGAGTCAAAGGCGCGCCTGGTTCACCCTTAATAAATCCTCCTCCCCAGATTCCCCTCTGTCCCTCCCGCACGCGACACGAAATAATTAACTATTCCCCGCGAGGGAATAGTTTTCCTTATCCTCCGTGTTTCAAACAGCCACCGGATTCAATGTAAAAGCTCGTGGGGCGAAATGCCTCGTAAGGAAAATTGAAATTGCGGCGAGCAACGAGACGCCATAAACCTTGACCTTA
>NW_006263830.1:199548-201990 GCF_000469605.1 Apis dorsata | reverse complement strand
AAAAAAAAAAATCTATCGATCTTAAGCAACAAACGTGGTGGACTACACGCTACAACGTTCACATACGACATTTTGTTTTACACGATATTTTTAGGCTAGTGGATCTAACTAAAGTACATATATTCTCCGTTGCAGGTTGAGTCATCGAGAGACGCCGTCTATCCGAATCGTATAAAACGTATAGAACCATTCGTGTTCCTAATCGTTTTTGGTGGCTGTGAGCACCGTGAAGTACGAAAACGACGTGCTTAGAACCTGGAAAACGCATAAAGAATCGACAAGAAGAAAACGTTACGTTTCCTCTCCTTATGATATAATTAAATAAACTGTCGATCTCGAATGATGAAGATCGAGTTTGAAAAGGAGAAGAAAAAATGAGAAGTCACTCACCGCTGAGAAACTCTCCAAGGACATGCTGTAGAATTTCGCCGCTGTTATCTTGCTAGGAATTTTGGAACGCATCATCATGATCTGGACGCTTTTACGGAAACGGCTGCCGATCCATCCGCTGTTGTATGCCGATTCGCCTATCCCTTCGCTCTGCGTCATACAAGTCGATGCATCACATTATTACTTCCCTGTAACTCGAACGAATCGCAATGAAAATCTTGAGAGTAATTCGATCATCGATCGATTTGTTTGTACCTCGTCGATCAACCCGTTCCCGCTGAAGCTGAACATGAACAGCTCGAGAATGGCGGAGTTGAGAAAGGTGGAATATTTCATCAGCCGACCCTTGTTCTCCATCATCTGCAAATATTATTTTTTTCTTTTTTTTCTTTTCTTATCAACAACGTTGAGCAGAGAACGCACCGAGGTGATCTGAAATCCGGCGAAGCAAATCAATCCCGTGCTTATGACGAATTGTCCCAAAGCGAGCACGTTTATGATCCTTTCCAAAGTGTCCGCGAACCTGTGAACAGATTAATTTTTATCTTCATGGAACGATTCTTTATACGCGAAAAAATTTCCGCGTCGATCGATTAAAAGAAAAAAGAAAAATGATCGATATTTGATTTTTCTTGTTTTAATTGACGCCAACTTGATCGCTTGCTGGTGACGAATCACGTGATCCCCCATGATCGAGGTGGAGTTAGGATCGGCCCCGTTCAAAGCCTCCATCCTTCTCCTGAGGACGGCAAATTTGCCCGAGCCGTGTATTATCACCACTAAATTGAAACTGGTTGCGCCTGCGATCATACTTCCGCCAAATCCGCCCGCTGTTACGTTGAACAGATATAGAAATTCGAAAACCGGTGACACGGTTTGATTGATGAAGAAATATCCTCGAAATGGGAGCACTTTGTCGCTATTGCCGATCACGTAAATCTGAAAGAAACGTGATGGAAAAAAAAAGGGCTCTTTCAAATTTTCAAAGCGTTTATTTATTTATTTATTTTTTCGAAAGAAGGAGAAAAAAAAGAAGAAGAGGAAACGATTCGATAGCGAAATTTTCCAGTACCTCCAAAACTGGGACGGACATGAACATCACGATGGTTATTGCGACGGTGGTGATAAAATATTTCGCGAGGCGGAAAGCGAACATCGTTTTCTCGGCGAAAATGAGCCGATCCTGGTCCGAGGATGAGATCCAATCCTGTCTCATCGTGTTCACCACGTAGAGCATGTCCTTCTGGTGGAACGAATACACGAGCAAGCGAACCACGCAAAGATAAAAAGCTGTGCAAATTAACGCGCATTCGGTCGCTTCGTCCAGATCGTCTATATTGTGAATCACGTCGGCTGTTACCGCGACAGACATCACGATCACCTGAAAATTTCATCGGTTATTCCACGATTGATACGATATTTCGCGAATCGTACGTGTATATTTGAAAATAAAATTGATGTATTAACGATTGATCGAAAAATCAAAAGTTTCTTCAAAATTGTCCGTAAGAATTTTTGGAGAATTTTTTTCGTCGAATATATTCGAATTATACGATCAAAGATGGCACTTACTAGGAAAAACATGCAGAACAAGTGAAATCTTCTAAACGTAATCTCTATCCAACTGCTATTCTCTGCCAACGGCCATATAGAAATGATTTTTCCAGTTATCATTATTGGTTTAATCAATTGATCGTATTCCTCGTTACGGAACTCACTCATTTTCTCGATATATATGTGTGTGTGTGTATGTGTATATATCTCGAATGAATTTATTTAAAAAAAATCGCACGATTTATGTTAGAACAGATGTTTTTTTTTTTTTTTTGCAATACGATTCATCCGATCAAATGGTTTGTTTCATCGTATTCCGGAGGAACTGCGAAAAATGTCGCGGAAAATATCTAAGGCGAAATCGATCGTAACATAAATGACAGTTATCGCGTAATGGGTGGATCATGACAATTCGTAGTTTACGAAAGTTTATACAAGTAGGTATTACGTGTAACTTCTTTTCGCTGAGACTTGTCGAATAATTTCGTATTCATATAA
>NW_006263830.1:192206-199296 GCF_000469605.1 Apis dorsata | reverse complement strand
TTTTTTTTTTTTTTTTTTTTTTTTTTTTGCAAAAATTGCAATGCACGCAAAAGTTTCATGATATACTTGGTATATTTTGAGGGAAAGTAGAGGAAAAGATATCAGGAACAGTTGAAATTAATTCATGGTTCATAAAAAATTTATTTTTGCGCAATACTTACCGTTTATAATATTTAAATATTGTCATTTTTAAGCTTTGATTATTCTATAACTATTCTATTCGTTAAAATAGAATATTTTAATATAGATATAAAGGAATTTTTAAGCAAAGAATCAAAGCTTAAAATATAATGCCGTCTCTTGAATGAATTTTGCAGAATAAGTATAGACAAGGAGAACAAATAGTAAAAAAAAGAGATAGAGATAGAATAAAAATATTGAAATCAGCGCCATCTCCAGAGTGCCGTAAATGAAACTAAATAAATAAGAACAGTAAATAATGAAAGAAGGATAGAGATATAATAAGAATTGATTGTTAACGCCATCTGTGAAGTATTGAAAATATTTCTTCAAAAAATTATGTTTCTAAAAACATTCAAAAGATGGCTCTGACTTTCAATTCTTATTCTATTTTATTCTATCTTTGAAGATATGTATGATTTCTTAGCTCGATCAATTCTTACTTTATTTCTATTCTTTTCTCGTTATTTTCTATTCTTTCTTTTTATTTCATTTGTAGCATTCTGATTCAACAAAATAAATTTATTAATGATATTACGTCTTTAAAAAATTGAAAAGATTGAAACTTTTTTATGGAAGTGGAAAAAGTTCAATATTTTTCAAAAAGATGGCATTACTAGTCAAAAATTATTAATATTTTATTATCGATATCAATATACGATAAATTTGAACACTTTTGGAATAGATGGTAATAGATTACTAGTTAAGTGCTAAAGAAAATACATATGTATATAAATGACTATATTTTACTACTACTATTTTATATACATATATAATATATAAAATAAGACTTTTCTTATTTGACGAATTATAAAAGATTTCAATCAATTAATTTCAAATTATTCCTTAAAATTTAAATTTTAATTTTATTTTTTATTTCCAAAAACTAAAAAGATTTTAAGAAATGTTCGAATGTTCAACAATTCATTGAATAATAAGTATTAAGCTTTTTATATAATAGAATTATTGATGTAGATATTTTAATAATTAAAATAATATTTAATTTATAATACTTTCTAATATTTTAATAAAAATTGGAATTTTAATCATTTTTTTTTTTTTGTTTAAATTTCATTTAAAAATATTCGATATGAAAAAATATTTTAAATTTTAGCTTCATTTCATTAAAACGATACTCATATTACGCATGTGCAAATTTATAGCTTAGTCAAAGTTACTGTTCATAACCTATAAAAAGTAAAGTGTGATTTTATAATTGTTTGATATATATTGATATAAGACATGTATCATCAAAATAAAAATTGGCATTTAAATTAATTATAATAATGGCTATACCTCCTTCTTTTGGTCTTAGCGATATTGTACATTTAAACGTTGGTGGAACAAGGTATAAACAAACATTTAATTGCCTTTGAAAATTATCTGATAAATAATTTGTTTTAATTGTTAATCAATAATTAAATATTGTCATATAATTTGAAATTTTTTTTATTTAGATGAGTTATCTTTATAATTATCTAAAATTATTTATTATTTAGGTTCTCAACATCAAAGCAAACATTAACATGGGTTCCAGATTCATTTTTTACAGCTTTATTAAGTAATAGAATTGCCAGTCATAGAGATGAAATTGGTGCATTATTTATAGATAGAGATCCAAAATTATTTTCTATTATATTAAATTATCTTCGTACAAAGGATATTGATTTAAAAAATGTAGATCTTCGTACATTAAGACACGAAGCTGAATATTATGGTATTATACCATTAGTTAAAAGATTAATGTTATGTGAAGATTTAACTCAGTCATCTTGTGGAGATGTTTTGTTTTATGGTTATTTACCACCACCAAGTAAGATTAAATAATTTTTTTTCTTAAAATAAAAATAGATGAAATAAAATATACATATATTCTACATATTGCAATTGAAAAGGTATACCATTACAAGAACCCACTACTGTTGCATCAAATATAGGAGATGTATCTGTTCATGGTAGAATTCCAACTAATAATACTAATTCAAGAGTAGATGTACCATCTACATCTCAGAATCCAATTCCTGGAACTTCAAATAACCATAATAATAATGGTATTAAACTATTAATAAATTTAGTTTAGTTAATTAAAATTATATATATAATATATAATATATTAATTATAATATATATATATATATTTATTTTTTTTTTTTCTAGGACAACAAAATCATAAAGGAGTACTTAATAGTCACATGCGAAATTCTTCATTAGATTATAGAATTCAACAGAAAGGTTTACCACATTCACGCACATCATCTCTAGATTTAAGACATGTTAGGAACAATTCAGCAGATTTAAATAAATTATATAAAAATGATATTAGTTTAGTATTTGGACCTCAACAAGGTAAATAGTTATATATATTATTTAATTATGAAAAAAGTTTTTAACAAATCTTTTTATAGTTTCATCATGGGTTGATCCTTTAAGAGTTCAAATCATAAAAGCACATCATAATTGGATTGTGATTGCTTATGCTCATTTTATAACATGTTATCGACTTAAAGATTCATCTGGTTGGCAACATGCATTTACAAGTCCTCACATAGAATCAGTAATTGAAAGAGTGGCAATAACATCAAAATTAAGTACCAGTGGAGATGTTAAAATGGTTGCTATTTCCTATGGAAATCAAGTCAGACTATGGAGTATTTCAGCAAATGGAATGAAAACTAATATTGGCACATTCAATTTAAATGTTCGTGTGGAATATTTATTTTTTATTGGAAGCCAATTAGTTGCTTTATCTCCTACTGATAAAATTGGTGTATGGCATGCTATGACACATCATTGGCAAATACAAGATGTAGTACCCATTTTATCATTTGATACAGCTGGTTCATTTCTTTTATTAGGATGCAACAATGGATCTATATATTATATTGGTAATTTAAAATTTAAATAAGATTAAATAAAAATTACTTTCATAATTAAAATATATAAAATTGATTTTCAGATATGGAAAAATTTCCTTTGAGAATGAAAGATAATGATTTACTTGTAACTGAATTGTATCGTGATCCAAATTATGATCCTATTACAGCTATATCTGTATATTTAACACCAAAAACATGTAAGTTTTTATATATTCATTTTTATCATATTATGATATTGTTTAAATAAATAAATAAATATATAAATATATATATATGAAAATATATATATAATAAATATAAGAATTGAAGGTAAATAATAAGTAACTTATAGTCATAACATTGAATATTACAGTATTTCTATTGCAGAAATATCTTTTCCAGTGACGTACAAATAAATGGACTAACATTTAATTATTAAGTCCGCTTGTATTGAGGAATGTAATAACAAACGTCACTTTTATAATTTATATAAATTTTATTTTTTAATATTTTTTAATGATTATACAATTTTAATAGTTACAATTAGTAATTGACTAATTTTATTGTGTAAATTTCATTATATATTTGTTCTTTGTAATAGAAAATATATTTTTTTCTTAATTAAACACATCAATAAGTTTTATTTTAGATACAAATATTTTATCTTCTATTACGAAGTTCAATAATATATTTGAATTCTAATATGAGTTTATTATTACATTCTTTGCTTCATGATTTCGTACAACTGGATAAATAGCACAAGGCAAGTATGGGTCAATATAACAATGTTCTACAATATTTTCACTTTCAAGTCACAATTTAAATTGACATATATTTTACTACATTTTATATAACATTGAACATTCTGCATTATTTTGATTAGTATTCATACCCTTCCTCTCCAGGTATAATATATTATTTAGTATCAAATCACAATTGTGCACAAATCCATATTCATGTACATATTATTTTTAATGGCATTTTTATTAAAACTGTATATGTGTATACATTTTTTTCATACATTAAAGAAATAATTTTTATTTATATCATTTTAAATTAGAATAAAAATATGTAACAAAATAATATATATTCAACAAACTATATTCATAAATATATAGAGATTATATACTCAAAACACTTATTTTATCTTATTGCACACCCCCACTATCCTTATGCATCCAGTTGTACTTATAATATTTTTATATTCTTTTGCTTTACTACTCAAGTGACATAACACCTTTATGGATCTGAGAGGGGAAGGGAATAGATATTATGTACCTCTGCTTGCATAATTATTCTTCATT
Organism: Apis dorsata; assembly: GCF_000469605.1. Classification (NCBI taxonomy): domain Eukaryota; kingdom Metazoa; phylum Arthropoda; class Insecta; order Hymenoptera; family Apidae; genus Apis; species Apis dorsata. The sequence goes on along the minus strand of NW_006263830.1, from coordinate 194,957 downwards.
TCAAACAATTCAAAGTACATATCATACATAAACTATAATTTTACATACATTGTAAATATTATATTTATTGCTTTTATTAGCATATATATATACATAAAATTTTATTAAAATATAAATAATATACTTCTTTATAATTAAAAAATTTTTTATGAATTTATTACATATTCTTCCTCCATCATGACATAACGCATGTAATATCTATGTAGGTCATTTATTATGTACTAACAAATTATATATTATACACATTATCTTATATATTATAAGTACATATTTTTTTCATTATTACAATTTCAATATATGTAATGTTGGTATTGTGTCATTTATATTATATATTGAGAGATGTAGTTATATTAAAAATTTTTAATATTTTGAATAGAAAAGATATACTGTAATTTTAATTTTTTTTATACAGCTGTTTGTGGTAACTGGATAGAAATTGCATATGGCACAAAATCTGGCAGCGTTAGAGTTATAGTTCAACATCCTGAAACTGTAGGACATGGTCCACAATTATTTCAAACATTTACAGTGCATCAAAGTAGTGTAACAAAAGTATGTTTCTTTATGAAATTATATATATTAAGAAAAAAATTACAAATTATTTATGTATATTAAATTATACTACAGGTAACATTGTCAGAAAAATATTTAGTATCTGTCTGTTCAGAATATAATCATGTTAGGAGTTGGGCAGTAACAAGGTTTCGTGGAATGATTTCTACTCAACCTGGATCTACACCCGAAGCTAGTTTTAAAATCGTATCTTTAGAAGCAATTGAATCTTGTATTAGTTACAATGCTGGAAATGATTTTGGTATGTTTTTTGATATAATATAATAGTGAAAATGATTTTAATATTATTAATAGATAACAATTATACTTGAAATCATAGGACCATTTGGAGAACAAGATGATGAACAAGTCTTTGTTCAAAAAGTTGTACCTGAAACTGATCAATTATTTGTACGTTTAGCATCAAATGGAAAAAGAGTTTGTGTAATTAAATCAGTGGATGGTAGTATTATAAGCTCATTTTATGTACATGAATGTGAAGGATCTAGCCGTATGGGTTCAAGACCAAGACGTTTTATATTCACTGGACATTCTAATGGGACTATTCAAATGTGGGATCTTACAACAGCTTTAGAACCTTCTTTTTCTTCTACTCAAAGTAATTCATATTAGTAGTAAATCATTATTTTTTTTTTTTTTTTTTTTTTTGTTTAATGAATTCATTAACATCATATCACGAAAATTGATTACAGATGTCTCTGGTGGACCTACACCAGAAGAACTTTGGAAATTGTTAGACCAATGTGATTTAAGTAATAGTCATTCTTCAACACCATGTATTAGTCCATGTCCATCACTTATATCTACAGGTCCAAGTATAAAAACCAGTAATGTACTATTTCTCAATCAGTCACAAAATTCTGATGCAACACCTGGACCTAGCCAAACATGAAGGTAATACAAAAAAAACATTTTATAAAAATTTATAAAAATAATGTTTTATGTCCAAAAATGATTCATTTATTTTAAAATATTAACAAAAAATATTTGCAGTTACAGTTTCTAATATAATATTTTGTTAATATTTTTAATTTTAACAATAATTTTTAAAAAGAAAACAGTCTCACTTATAAGTAATGCAATATGAAAGTGATATGATAATTAAATTATAATAAATTTTTAAAGATTATAACGATAAAATAATTATTAAATAAGTGTATTAATAAAATACAAAAAATAATATGCACTTTCTTTGCATTACTTAAAATATTCTAAAATACATTCTATATTGTTTTTAAATAAATACTATATCATATAAGATAATATATGTATAACTTTGATTACTCTAAAGTTTTACAATTGTATATTTTTTTTATATTATTATATTATAAAAAGAATGAATTTATTCATATTAAAAATTCTGCTTTTTAAATTTATTTAAAATATATAAAATTTTATATTGAATAAATTTTCAATTTAAAACAATCTAAATATTTATATAAACATTTATATTAAACAATTCAATTTTTTTTCTTTAGAAAAAACTTATATTATTAACAATAAATTGTGATTAAAATGTATATGATCAAATACATATTTTGCAACATAGATATAATAATAAATTAATTTGATTTTTCCTCATTAAAAGATATTTTAATAACTAAACTTTCATATATTTTTTTTGTTTTTTTCTAGATAAATAGCTGTACACATTTATGGCAAATATTATAATACTGCTATCTGTTAATTCTGTAATTTCAATAAACAGTAAGTGTATTGTTAATTTTTTACATGAATGTAAATAGGTTTTTATACATGTAAGTAGGAATCAGTTAAATAAATTTAAAATAAATATTCATACATTGTACATTATGTCAGAAAAAATTCCCAAAAACATACATTTTTATGGAAATAACTCTTTTTTTATCAATTTAAGATAACGCACTGTTTATTATAACAATGTTATATCTTTTTAATTATACAATATTTCATCAACATCTTCATTTACGAAACTTTAAGAACTTTGCCTAAAATTTTATTGGCATTTAAGATATCACTATGTAAATTGAATTAAATTTGAGGCACTACGGTGATTTTATATCAGTTCTATATTGCATGATTAACTTGCTTATAGTAACTTTTTTACACAATGATCATCTTATACAAAACATGATCAGAAATAAAAAATAAAAAATTTTTCATTGTACAATCTGATTAGTTTCTAACTTATAAAAGTAC
>NW_006263830.1:188162-191648 GCF_000469605.1 Apis dorsata | reverse complement strand
TATATATATATATATATATCATGTAAATTGCAAAACAGTCTCGTTAACATGTATACAATTTATTAAGTAACAGTTCCTAAAAAATATCATGCAATATAAATTCTTTAAATAATATTATATTGAGCTAGACTAATTTTTCTTTTATAAAAATTGTACATAACATTAATGATATTATTGCAAATAAATCATATTCATATAAAATTTTTATGCCAAAATAAATTATTATAAAATAATCTTGGATTTGTCATTGGTGTTAATAAGAAACACCAAGCTACTAATCCAATTACAAACAAAGAAAACAAACCAGCTCTTTTTAATGGATCTTTAACTGCAACTACTTCAGAAAGATCAGGACATCCCATATGATTACAAAAAGAATGTGCTGTAAATGGTGCTGCTAAATGTCCTAAAAAAATATTAATTTCTTTAAATAAAAAGTGATATATCAAATTATAGTAATGTATTTTATTACAATCATTTTACCCGTTTTAGCAAAAAGAAAAGCAGCATATGCTCCAAATAATGTCGTAAACGCAAATTGAAAACCTATATTAAAAATTTATTATATATTATAAATAATTAATATATTTATTAAAATTAAAATAAAATTAAAATAAATACTTACAAGATATAAATAATGCATGTTTAAGATTCATGCCTGCTTTTACTCTATCTACTACATGATGAAAATGAGCAACACCAAAAAATAAAGGGCAGATAAATATGGCAGTAGTAGGTGTAAAACATTGCAAAAGCAATGGTAACATACATGCTCTAAATGTCCATTCTTCAGCCAAAGGAGCAACTACTAGATTTCTCCACCATATTATTGTTCGCACACTTCCAAACCAATACATAGGTTCTAAAAAGATTAAACATAAAGATCTAATATTTATTTAATAATTTAATTTAAATCTTTAATTATTTAAGAAAAGATACATATTGTACATAATCTATCTAAAATATTTAATATATAAATATATATATATAATCAATATACAATTTATTTAAAATACTAACCAGTATATAATCTCCAAAATCCATTGAAACCTTGTACACATATTGGCCCTAGAAATAGTATCATTGTTAGTAACAATGGTATTATAATTGCTTGAATTAAACCAGGCCATCGCAGTCCCAATAACTCCCAAATTGTTGCCTAAAAGTTATAAATTATAATATTTTGCATTATTGCAAAATAATATATTGCATTTATTATGTAATTAATGATATCATTATACACAATTACCTTTTGAAATACTTTCTCATTCATTCCAAAATACAATAATGCAGGAGATATAAGAGACATAATAAAAACACTAAAAAATCTTTTTTTTATTACAGTTGGATGTTCTCTGCAATAAAAAAAATTTTATATTTTATTAATCTTTGGTCTTTTTTTATGATATTTTTTAATTAAAATTTTTTTCCTTATGGAAAAATTCTGAGATAAAAATTTATAAAAATATAAAAAATGGACATTTAAAGATTGACATTTATGTTATATTAAATAAAAGAATTTTAAAAATTTATTTTAAATATTGAAGAATATATAGGTAATTAGTTAAACAAGTGATGTCGATATTATTGACAGAAAATAATTATTGATAGTTCACACAATTGCTTTTAAATGACGCGCCAATTACAGAAGAAATTGAAGGAAAAAGTTCTCCAATAGAGGCGCTGTGAATTCGATTCTTGTCCAGAAAAGCGACTGCGTGAATCAGGAGAATCAAAGAGTAGACTTTCATGTTCTCGGTCGACGTGAATACAGTTACACTTTGTTCGTGGTTTCCTGTGGTTCACTGTTAAAGGACCGAGAGAGAGCATACACGATTACAGAAAATGGACATTTAAAGATTGACGTTTATGTTAATTTGTTATCGCTGTTAATCGGTACATACCTACTGTACGGAGAATTCCATACATAGAGACTCGCGACGTACATCACTGAGAGAACAAAACATGATAGAATTGCAGTTATGCAGGAGAAATCAGTATTTCGATCCGCAGTCTCCATAACTCCATACTGATGTTGGTTGCTTGTGTCGCGATCCATTGCAGAAGAGGGAATCGGTAAGGGGTAGAAGGCAAGAGAAGGATCGCATAGGAAAGAGGGAGGTCGGTGAGGAAAGAGGGGGAGAGCAGAAATTCATCCGATTGGCGGTCTGGCACTAGTCGGCAGTCCTACCGTCAATGAGAAGATGGCCGCTGGGCTCGGTGGAAGTGTCGCCATTGTTTAGTGTTTAGTTGTTTTACCGTTTCTCGCATAATTTTACGGGAAGCACGATAAAAATGCCAAGTGCGTCGTTCACATCGTCGCGCAATTACGTGCGAAGATCCCGAAGAAAAGGTGCAAACAGGATTCCTCTTCCTTCGAGAACAACCTCGGGTAAGAGCCCTGCATCCGGAGCTCGGTTCACTACTCACCTGTCTCGACTCTCTTCTTTGCCTTCACCTACTTCGATATTCCTAGTTAATTATCCTAATAATTCTCTATAGTATCATTTAAATGATATTCTTCTCATTAATTATATTTTTATTTTCTGATCAAAATTCGTAAAACAATTCCGTCAAACCTACTGCCCACGTCTTCTCACACGATTTTCTCACACTCGGCATGGCCGAAAAACGTAGAACTGATACCTCAATGACGTTTCTCAAAATCAACATACGTTCGCTACTTTTATCACAATCCTTTTTTTTTGGAGACATCGATTATGATATCATATACTTCGCGATTGTCAATTTTTACTCTGGAATGTCGACTCAAAATCTATTTCTTACCCCACCCCCTTTTTTTTTATAATTTTCATTTATTAGGTATTTAGTTAAACTTATAACTGATACTTGCGTGATTTAAAAAAATAATATTTTCGTAATTTTAAGGCAGAAAATTATATCTCTTTCACTTTGATATTATACACATTGCCTACAGATTTTGTGTTAAATTAGAATAATGTTCCACTTTCTCAAAATAGTTTATAAACTCATAATACATTAGTAGATCAATATAGCTGTATTTTTTGAAAATAATGATATTTCTGTTATAAAAATTATAATTTAATAATTAATAATATATCAATATTGAATATGAAATATATATCTGTCATAAATTTTATAGTAGTTTCTCAAAACATATTTGTATTTTCTATCCTTATCTTAATCCCCTAAATGTTTCTTAAATCTATATTATGTTATTTATTTTGACATTTAATCAGTAATTTAAATATTAATATTTTATAAATATTAAACTGTATAAATGTTATAAATGTTAAATTATATATATAGATTAATTTTGATCAAAACATTTTTATATAAAAATATTAAATAAATATATTTTTATAAAATAAAATATTAGAATATAATAATTAATTATATATACAAGATATGTATATTAAAGTTATTTTGAATTATTTATAATTTTGATAATTTATTTTTTTTAATGATATTATTGGTTCTTTTTATTTAAGATTATTGTGTTTT
>NW_006263830.1:185104-187755 GCF_000469605.1 Apis dorsata | reverse complement strand
GTGGAAATGGTGGAAGAGGATCATCACCCAGTGTTTCTGGTGTTGCAGCACCATCGCCTTCTCCATCACATTCTCATTCATCTCCTTATGATTTAAGACGTAAAAGTCCACCTCATCCAGATCCTGCTCCTGGTACTAGCTCTGCCCTACCTCCTTCGGGTGGTAGTAGTATAGGAGCCACTCTAGGTTCTTCCTCTTTGCCAGCAAGAAAACGACCCAGACGGACTTGTTCATTGTCCACAGATGGTATATTTATTTTATTATATATATATATATATTATATATAAGATTAATGAAAATAATTTTTTTATTATAGAAAAAAAGAATTTTAAAGTCATTATTTTACAGGTACAAATACAAATACTGCAGCACATTACCTTCAATATGAATTACCAGATGAAGTGCTGCTTACTATATTTAATTATCTAATGGAACAGGATTTATGTAGAGTTTCTCAAGTTTGCAAGCGTTTTCAAACAATTGCAAATGACACTGAACTGTGGAAGTCATTATACCAGCAAGTTTATGAATATGACTTACCACTATTTAATCCTGCACCTTGTAAATTTGAATTTGTATCACCAGATGAGTCAGACTATCCAAATCCATGGAAAGAAAGCTTTAGACAATTATATAGAGGAGTACATGTTAGACCAGGATTTCAGGATTTGAAGTTTAAAGGTCGGAACTTGCCATACTTTAATACAGTTCAGGGAGCATTAGATTATGTAGATGAATTCAGAAGCAATAGCAGTTCCTCGACTAATAATAGCACAACTACAACTGGTCAAGGAAATTGTTGTGGAAATAATTCTCAAACAACAGAAGAAGCGCCTCAACATTTAGTTTTCTTACATGCTGGCATATATAGAGGCGAATTTCTTGTAATCGACAGTGATGTTGCATTAATTGGAGCAGCACCCGGAAATGTTGCAGAATCTGTTATATTAGAAAGAGAAAGTGAATCTACAGTTATGTTTGTAGAAGGAGCAAAACGAGCTTATGCCGGCCACCTTACATTAAAATTTACCCCAGATGTTACTAGTACAGTACCGCATCATAAACACTATTGTTTAGAAGTTGGTGAAAATTGCAGTCCTACAGTTGATCATTGTATAATTAGGAGTTCGAGTGTTGGTAAGTAATTCTATTGAGAAATAATTTTTTTATTATTTGCAGGTATTATTTTCAGGTTTCTTTTTTAAATTTATTGTTGATTTTCTAATTTTTAGTTGGAGCAGCTGTTTGTGTATCGGGTGTAGGAGCAAATCCTGTGGTAAAGAATTGTGACATATCGGATTGTGAAAACGTTGGACTTTATGTCACTGATTATGCTCAAGGAACTTATGAAGATAATGAAATTTCTAGAAATGCATTAGCTGGAATTTGGGTGAAAAATTATGCAAATCCAATTATGAGAAGGAATCATATTCATCATGGGAGAGATGTCGGAATCTTTACGTTTGATAATGGTCTCGGATATTTCGAAGCTAATGATATTCATAACAATCGAATAGCAGGTTTTGAAGTAAAAGCTGGTGCTAATCCAACGGTTGTGCATTGTGAAATACACCATGGCCAAACAGGTGGAATATATGTCCATGAAAATGGCTTAGGACAATTTATCGACAACAAAATTCATTCGAATAATTTCGCCGGCGTTTGGATTACTTCCAATTCAAACCCAACTATTCGCAGAAATGAAATTTATAATGGTCATCAAGGAGGAGTATATATATTTGGAGAAGGAAGGGGCTTAATCGAACATAATAATATTTATGGTAATGCCTTAGCTGGTATACAGATTAGAACAAATTCGGATCCTATTGTTAGACATAATAAAATACATCATGGTCAACATGGTGGTATATACGTTCATGAAAAAGGACAAGGTTTAATTGAAGAGAACGAAGTGTACGCAAATACATTAGCAGGTGTTTGGATAACCACAGGATCGACACCAGTATTAAGAAGAAATCGTATCCATAGTGGAAAACAAGTTGGAGTTTATTTTTATGATAATGGACATGGAAAATTAGAAGACAATGATATTTTCAATCATTTGTATTCAGGAGTACAAATAAGGTAAAATATTGTATAATAAAAGAAATTTTATTTTTGTATATTAATCGTTTTATAATATTAGGACTGGAAGTAATCCAGTAATACGTGGAAATAAAATATGGGGTGGACAAAATGGTGGCGTTCTTGTGTATAATAGTGGTTTAGGCTTACTGGAACAAAATGAAATTTTTGATAATGCAATGGCAGGAGTTTGGATTAAAACAGATAGTAATCCTACATTAAAAAGAAACAAAATATTTGATGGCAGAGATGGTGGAATTTGTATATTTAATGGTGGCAAAGGTAAGTTTTATTTTTATATAATTTTAGCAAATATATTATGTAATTAAAATAATTTTTTTTTCATTTCTAATCATATAGGTGTTCTTGAAGAGAATGATATATTTCGTAATGCTCAAGCTGGTGTGCTTATTTCTACACAATCACATCCTGTCTTAAGGAGAAACCGAATTTTTGATGGATTAGCAGCCGGCGTTGAAATAACAAACAATGCAACAGCTACATTAGAATTTAATCAAATTTTTAATAATAGATTCGGTGGTCTATGTTTAGCAAGCGGAGTACAA